>NW_016913254.1:0-316 GCF_001483705.2 Eufriesea mexicana | reverse complement strand
GGATATCCTTGACTTTTACCCTATACACCGGTATTCGGCTTACCTGTGCGCTCTACATTGGTCTAATATGCTCAGCTTCGCTCTCGAGATGCCAGCCATATTATCCTCAGCACGTTACGCTTTGCTAGGCTACGTTCGGTTAGGTTAGATTCGAGAGGCCAGCCATATTATCCTCAGCACGTTACGCTTTGCTAGGCTACGTTCGGTTAGGTTAAATTAGGACAGGTTACGTTTGAATACGTTTGACAATCGCGGTGTGCACTGCTTTTGGATGGATTACTGCGCTCTATTGTGTGCCTGTATGTCCTGCTTGCTT
>NW_016913253.1:0-1612 GCF_001483705.2 Eufriesea mexicana | reverse complement strand
AAATGGATGGGTGGACGTATGGGTGTATAGGTGTATGGAAGGTTGGAAGTACGGAAGGATATAGGTATGGATGTATGACTGTATGGCTGTATGGATGTATGCATGGATGTATGTGTGGATGTTTGTATGGATGTATGTTTGTATGGATGTATGGTTGTATGTATGTATGTATGTATGGACTTAAGGATGTATGGATGAATTAATGCATGCATGTATGGATGGATGGATAGATTGGTGATGGGATGTATGGATGGATAGATGTATGGATCGATGGATGTATGTATGTACGGCTGTATGGATCGATGGATAAATGGATGGGTGGACGTGCGGATGTATGGGTGTATGGAAGGATAGAAGTACGGATGGATGTATGTATGGATGGATGGCAGTATGGCTGTATGGATGTATGCATGGATGTAAGTATGTATGCGTGTATGTATGTATGTATGAATGGATGTATGGATGTATGTATGTATGGATGTATGGATGTAAGGATGTATGGATGTATGTATATATAGATGTAGGAATGCATGTATGGCCGTATATATGGGTGTATGGATGTATATATGTATGGATGTATGGATGGATGGAAGTATGAATGGATGGATCGATGGAATCATGGATGTATGGATGCATGTATGGATGTATGTATGGGTGTATGTATGGTTCGATGGATGTATGGATGGATGGATTTATGGATGTGTGGATGTATGAATGTATGTATGGTTCTATGTATGTGTGGATAGATGTATGGATCAATGGATGTATGGATGCCTGCCTGTATGTTTCGAAGGATGTATGGTTTGATGGATGTATGGATGGGTGTACTTATGGATGTATGTATGGTTGGATGGATGTATGGATGGATGGATTTATCGATGTGTATGCATGATTGAATGGATGGATGGATGTGTGGATGTATAGATGCATGGTTCAATGGTGGTATGTATGCGTGCTTGCATGGATGGATGTATGTATGGTTCGATGGATGTATGGATGGGTGGATGTATGGATGGATGGAAGTATGGAAAGATGGATGAATCGGTGGAGGTATGTATGGATGAATGGTTTTATGGATTGATGGATGTATGGATGGACGGGTGGACGGATGTATGGTTGTATGGAAGAATATATGTATGGATGTCTGGATGTATGGATGTATGGGTGTGTGTATGGTTGCATGCATGAATGAATGTGTGTTTGTATGTATGGATGTATGTATTGGTGTATGTGGTGGATGGATTGGTGGATGGATTTATGGATATATGGATGTATGAATGTATGGATGTATGGTTGGACGGATATACGGATGGATGGACGTAAGGATGTTTGGATGTATATATGTATGGATGTATTGCTGTATGGCTGTATGGGTGTATGTATGGATGTATGTATGAATGAATGTATGATTGTATGTGTGGATGAATGTGTTGATGTATGTATGCATAGATGGACGGATGGTTTGGTGGATGGATTTATGGATGTATGGATGTATGAATGTATCGAAGTATGGTTGGACGGATATACCGATGGATGGATGTACGGATGAATGGATATATGGATGTATGGATGTATATATGTATGGATGCATGGATGGATGGAAGTATGAATG
>NW_016913252.1:548339-551288 GCF_001483705.2 Eufriesea mexicana | reverse complement strand
CGGTTTCAAGTGTGCCTGCATCACGCATTCGAATGTGTCTTGTATTAACATAACCATCAGTTTTATTGTTTACGTAAAATAATAAATCCACAGGTTATGGACCGAGTGCAGACCACATATTTGAGTGCAGAAAATATAGGTCGAGAAGAAAAATGGAATTATCAATAGATGAATGGATGGAGATGAATATCGTATTTGGAAATTTAGAGTGGGCTTCACACTATGGTCTTAAGGTGCCTATGAATATGTAACTGAAGAACTAAGAAATGTAGAAAACTGCAAAGAAGAGTTGTGAACAATGTGTAATTACAAAATAAGATAATTTCAATCGTAGGGAAGTTATTGATACGTGATGTACCAACTTGTATATCATGTCATGAGATATGTGTAAAATATAACAATATCTATGAGAAGAATACAGGACAGCAATGATATTCTGTTACAGGAGAGTTTTTCATCGATAAATGTAAATTTAAACTTGATATAGTAACGCACATTATGTGACTGACAGGTAAGTTTTCAAATTACATGCATTGGAACGTAAGATAGAATATGAAATGCTTATAACTAAAATCTTAACTGCATTGCCACACAGGTATTATCCATTTGCAAGTATCTGAAAGTTAATGCAGAAAGAAGAGTAAAGAATAAATGATTTCTCATCTCAACAGACTGCCAAGGAAGTAAACGGAAAGACTGATCAAAATGAATCTGTAGTCTTCAAAGCGCAGGAGAAGAGGTGTTTGATGTGCAACTCCACTAGACATCTTACACATACATGTTGAAGAAACAATAAAGGTAACAAAGAAATTAAAGGTTTCAGTTTTGTAAGATTAAGATAAAAATCAAAGTTGAGTTACATAGATGTATATTTGAAAATATTCTATATGTTCAAACATGAGACAGAATTTAATGTCAATACATCTGATAATTCAAATGGTTGGTAAGGTAATGCTCTTCAAACATAATGTAATAGTTTATTTCAAGAAAGAAAAAATATTTGTATGGGAGATGTGTATTAATGTACTTTTTGTTGTGGATGAATCAAAATGGAAAATACAGGCTAGAGCATTACTAGAAGCCAGGAACAAGAAGCTGGTAGTGGTATAGAAAATTGGGCCATCCATGTATGGGGAACATGAAAGAGTTGACCAAGAAAGCATTAAGAATAAAATTAACGAAAACAGTACTAAAGGCAAGAATTGGAGAACGCAGAATACTTTTTTTATGCAAAGCAATTGAGGACACCATTTGGAGAGACAAGAACACGGACAAAAGGACAGCTTGAAATTATACATTCTTATATATGTGGGCTTATAGAGTCAGAGACATGGAACAAGAATAGGTACGCGATGACAGTCTTAAATTTTACTAATTTTGTAATGATGTATCTTATGGAATCATGTACTAAAACAATACAGAGATTGTTTAAGTATGTTGCAGCAGCAGAAGCAGAATGGAATAACACACAGACCTCGATACGATAATGGAAGCAGAATAAAAGTTCTGCAAAAGCAATAAATACAACTGCATATGGAAAGTGGGCAGGAGAAAGATCTCACATATGAATCACGCGTTTTTGGAGAAACTAATATTCTTCTAAATCTGAGAGTGATAGAGTAATTTCGTTTGCAGATTCGTTTTAAGAAAATTAAACTCTGCAAGAATTACCCAATGAATATTACAAATTAAGTTTTGTTTTGTACAGTATAGTTAAATAAATGATACAGCATAATCTTTGTACCAAGAGTTTGGTTCATTTCAATATTAGAATTACTAAAGTTGTCTAGTGCATAAAATATTTCAAATTTATAGCTGTTTTTGGCAAAAGTTAGTATTGATTTCATTCAGATAGAAAAGTAATTATACATACTTATATCTTTCAAGTATTTAACCTCTTTGGTAAGTCTGGATAAATTAATTCCTTTTTAATTAATTAATTAAAAATAATTATTGCACAGAGGATGAACTGATATCGAAGATAATATAGATTTTTCATTAATTACTTTCTTTTATACAAGTAGTTTACGAATTACATGTTTACATTACAAAGACAGTACTTTATGCATGTTCACATAACATTTTATTTCTAGTTTCGTTGATTATAAAATACTGTATAAATTAAAATGTTTCACAAAAAATTACATATAATTTGCATGTAATTTGCAAACAGTTCATAAATTATTGCACAGATTTATAATAACAAATTAGTATTGCCAGTAACAAATTCTCTGTAACGTATATTAAAGATAAAAGTCAAAGATACTAATAAATTATCAGTTACTACTTGATAAGTATCATGCCAATGTTAAAATGTGCCTATAATTCGGAAAAGGTTTATAAATTAATACACTTATTGTTAATAATAAATTTTTCACAACGTAAATTTACAATACAAGTGGCAAAATTACTAAATTATGGGCTATTGCTAGTATATATAACGTATTTGTGCAAAAGTTGATAAACTGCTACACTTATTGTTAATAACAAATTAAAATAGTTAATGAAAAATATTTTGCAACGTATATTAACGATAAAAGTAAAAAAAGTTAATAAATTATTAGCTAGTACTTACACAAACAACATATTTGTGTTAAAATGTATTCGTAACTTACAAAAAGTTAATAAATTAATAAATTTATTGTTAATAACAAATTAAAATCGTTTTTAACAAATAGCTTGCAAAGTATATTAACGATAAAAGTAAAAAAAGTTAATAAATTATTAGTTATTATAGCGAAAAAGTAACTTTTAAAGGAATCGGTAAAGTACGGAAATTTTCGCCGATCTTCGGCCGGCCGCTGCTATATAAGGGGCCCGCGTGCAGGCTCGAGCCAGTTGTCGGTTCGACTTCGGAACGTCCGCGTTAATATTCTTTCTTTTTGTTTCAGGTTTTAATTATCTTTCTTCTTTCAGATTCTATTTCTTTTATTCTAGATTTCATTGTTT
>NW_016913252.1:534854-547212 GCF_001483705.2 Eufriesea mexicana | reverse complement strand
GGAACTTGAAAATATCTTAGCGTTGCGACAGTAGAGTTTCAGTATACCGAACCGAAACCCCTTTTGTAAGACACGAAATATAATAAAGTGTCAGTAGAGTCATTTTAACTTAATTCGCTCCAAGTTAGATTAGGGTACCTTTGATACAGGTAGCGCCAGTAGGATGCGCCACTAGGGCGCATGTCGGGTCTCGATGCGTAGCCACCTCCACGTGGTGAGACCTGGTAATTGGTATCGTTTCCTTTTGGGAAACGATACCAAGCTAAGAGCTACGCATCAAAGTTGAAATACTAGTCACAAGCTAGATATAAGATAGTTATAAGTTAGTTATAAATTAGATATAAATTAGTTATTAACTAGAAATAAGTTAGTAATAAATCTAACATACTGAATATTATTCCTAGTAGTAACATGTAAAGTATGAGGAATTAAGGTAAGCAAAGTAAGGTAAGTAAGGTAAGTACAGTAAAAAAAGTAATTAAAATCTCCTTGTAATGGATAGACTATGTGTACTACATATATTCACGCAAACGATGCGAAATTCATTTCAATAGAACTCCTAGAAAATGGCATTATTTCTTAGAATCGGAAGGCGAGCGATCTCCTGACATCTTATGTTATCTTGATACAAAATCGTAAAATCGACCGAAAATTTTACGACAAGGCTGAAAAGTAATGTCCGAGAATTCTTCGAAATGACATCATTTCTCGGAACTCTCAGTCGTGCGACCTCCTGCCATGTTATGTATTCCTAATACAAAATCGGGAGATCAATTGAAAATTTTTCGGCGAAACTGCAGAAGTATTGTGCAAGAAATTCTTGGAAATGACGTCATTTCCAAGAATTCTATCAACGAACGGCCTCCTGTCGTGTCATATTCGCCTAGTAAAAAATCGCAAAATTGGTAGAAAGTTCCAACTCTACGAAATTTATAGGTTAAAAATTCTGTAAGCGTGTGAACTCCTTTAATGTTATGTTCGCCTAATACAAAATTGCAAAATTGCCAAAGAATTTCATTTGTTAATTTTTCACTGCCGAATGAAAGTTCAAACGACAATGGTCATCAGCGCCATCTGTGATTTATGATTGCTAGGTTGTGTTCCGCTTACGCCATCTCTGATTTTTAACTGGAAGCTCGTGTTCCGCTTGCGCCATCTACGATTCTGGACAGGAAGCTCGAGAAGGGTACAGGAGTCCTTAACAGATGGCGCGCGAAACACGAGAAGACTGTTGAGCGATACGCAATGTATTAAATTCTAAGCTATAATGAACTTCTAATTGCAATTATTCATCGGTGTTCTCGAGCTAATTTCCTCGAAGATGTAATTCCACCCGGTCTCCGGGAGCGCCTCTATCGCGTTGCTTTATAAATTTTCATTAGCGCGAGAATAGGGGATACAGGAACGTGCACCAGCGAAGCTCCTTCGGGGCGTTGATTAAAAAGATTCGGCGGGCGAAAAACGAAAATGGCCGCGTTCGAACTGCAATTACGCCTAACGAGCGTCCGCGGGCCAAGTTCGGGCCGTTAACCATCGAACGGAGGCAGGCAGCGGCTGAAATTTATGTCGGACAATTAGGCGGCATTTAGAAATTGCGGCGGGGTCTTTCCTTAATTTCCGCCGGAAGTCGAAGGTCACGCGTTCCCGGGGACAATTTCAGGGGTCCCTCACGTACGTGTTGTGTGTGCCACGTTCTCCCGGATAACCTTCCGACCCCTGACGCCGCGAAGGGTGCGGAGAGGCAGAAAGAAGACGACGTACAGAGATGCTGCACAGCCTTCTAGCTCTCTCTTCAACGCTCTCTGCGAGTACGCCGCAGTGCGGAGGAGCGTGAAGCCGGTTAATCGCACTTGGCTCCACTACTAGCCTGGACCAGACCTAACTCCCACACGCGCCATCAGTTTAAACTCTCCTGTCAAGTACCTGGGCCTCGATGAATCTTTTTCTCTCCGCGAACTTTTGATGAATGACTAGGTTTTGGCAGGAGTTAGGGAACTGGGGTAGTTATAAAGTGGAATACAGAGAATATAGCGTTGGATGATTGACCGTTTCTATTAGGTTGGTAGGTGAGCAGAGAATTTTATTCCGTTTGGAGCAGCTGTCAATGAGTATCACGTGGTGCAGGCCTAACTATCTACACACAAGGATTAAAATCAACTGTAGAGTATCTAGGTCTTGACGAATTTTCCCTTTCTGATGTCTTTTGATGGATGACTTGGTTTTGGCAGGAGTTAGGGGGCTGGGGTGGTTATAAAGTGGAATACAGAGAATATAGCGTTGGATGGTTGACCGTTTCTATTAGGTTGGTAGGTGAGCAGAGAATTTTGTTCCATTTGGAGGAGCTGTCAATGAGTTTCACGTGGAACAGACTAACTACTAACAGACAACATTAAAATCACCTGTAGAGTATCTAGGTATTGCCAAATATGTTCCTCTTCGTGATTTTTTGACGAACGACTAGGCTTTGGCAGGAGTTAGGGGTCTGTGGTAGTTATAAAGTGGAATACAGTGAATATAGCGTTGGATGAATGACCGATTCTATTAGCTAGATAGATGACGAGAGATCTTGTTCCGTTTGGAAGAGTTGTCGGAGAATCTCACGCAAAGCAGACCCAACTTCGTCACCCGCTGTCAACTTAAACTCATCTATCTATCTACCTACGTGTAAAAGATTTCGACGAATTTATTTAGAAAATGCTATCCTCATAAAGGACAACCTTTTTTTTACGAGAATTAATAGATCGAATCACTGCCAAAATAAAATATACGGCATATAGTGTGAAATACTTGAATATTCCTATGGAGTAGGTGAGCAAAGGCTTTTGCTCCCTTTGGAAGATTGCTTCGATAATCTGGATAGAACCTAACTTTCACACGAGTCGTTAGTTTAACCTCCCCAATCCACCAAGTCTTCGCGAACTTTTCTTCCTTCCGTTCGTCTTCCCTTCTTTTCACCGAACGCTGTCACGATTGCCAATCCAAAACCCAGGCCCACCTCTGCTCCCACACCGTCGTCAAAATTCCTCGAACCTTAATTCCCCAATCACTACGCTTCTTTAGTCACGGATCGACGCAAACTTCGATCTGCCTGGTCCAACGACGCAGTCGAGATTCCACGTGGAACCTGGCTGGAATCGTTGAAACCGGGGTGTCACGGACGAAGGACGCGAGACGTTGCAGATGGTCGCAGGGGGTGGATGAAACGGGACAGAGAGAGGGCGAATCGGAAAGTTTCCGCGAGTGCAGGCTGCTGCGGAGTATCAGACCAGGATGGAGTTTCAGCGAGGGTGGCAAAGAGTAACGGAGAGTGTGCTGCGGAGTGTCAGAGAGTACGCCGCGAGATAGAGGGAGCCTTGACGATAGAACGCTCTTGCCGGGGGATACAGAACGTTTCGGAAATAAAACCTCCGAGGGTATAACATTATGGTGTCTACGGAGTGTTACATCGAATCAGAGTCTTTCCTACCCTCGTGTAGAGCATGTAGAGAGAAAGGGGAACAGGGTGCCGAAGATATGGGAAAAATCCAAAGGAAGTTGGTTGTAGAATATGATTTAAATAAATCGTGCAATTAATCGATTTGGCAAATGAATGATTAATAATTTTATTTGTGCATATTGCATTTTGGAACATTTTTTAATTTACATTTTTCATTTTGTGGGATTAATCGATTTGTCGAATGAGTGGCACAATTGTCAAGAAAAATAAATCATTACTAAACAACCATAATCATTCATAACAATTCAAAAACTGACGTGATAATAAATTTTAAATAAAGAAAAGAACGAAAATATAAATTATATATTATATATATAAATACATATGAGGCTAATCACAAATCATATTTATTAACACGTTGAGTGCTATTACTATAATGATTTACGGTAATTAATGTCATACAGAAAATACAAAAATAATTTTATTTCTGCATATTGCGATGAATAAAATTTTGGAAATTCTTTTAATTAACATTCTTCATTTTGTGGGATTAATCGATTTGTCAAATGAGTGGCACAATTGTCAAGAAAAATAAATCATTACTAAACAACCATAATCATTCATAACAATTCAAAAAATGACATGATAATAAATTTTAAATAAAGAAAAGGGCGAAAATATAAATTATATATTATATATATAAATACATATGAGGCTAATCACAGATCATACTTATTAACACGTTGAGTGCTATTACTATAATGGTTTGAAGTAATTAATGTCACATAGAATAAATGAAAATAATTTTATTTGTGCATATTGCGATGAATCAAATTTTGAAAATTCTTTTAATTAACATTTTTTATTTTGTGGGATTAATCGATTTGTCGAATGAGTGGCACAATTTTGAAGAAAAATAAATAAATATAAATCAGCGACAATCATGGTTGACAATCCAGAAAAACACGTGACAATAAATTCAAAAGAAAAAAAAAAACAGAAAATAAAATTTAAATTCCATTTCATCACTGGAGAAAAATCGCTTTCGTTTATTTTCTCAAACTTTCTTCACCTAGATCTCTTCAGACATTTTCAATCTCCTATCCTCTTGTTTCTCCATTTCCAAGAATCATGCCATCCTCCTGGCATAGTCTCCAAAGAGCACACGTGGCGTCCAGGCGCGAATACCAACGGATTCTGTTTTCTCTCACGGTTTCCCTCTCTACTATATTTCTCGTCACTACTTTTATCTAATTCTGCCCTCGTCCCCCTCCCTTGAGAGCCTATTTAAATACGTTAATTCTCCCCCCAAATGAAGTATCCTTCTCTCATCGTTGTTAAATTATATTACCACTGCAACCAAAAATGGAGAAAAATGGACGCTGCGTTAACTGAAATTTTTAAAAATATTCCACCCCATTGATTTCGACGCTTTGCAAATATGTGAGTACAAAATGGAACACTGGTTCCCACGCAAAGTGTTCCAAAAAATTTATTATAAGAATTATTACTGGGGCTTGGGTATAAAAATATTTCTACATGTAATAAATAATTAAATATCAAATTAATTATAACGGGGAATAATTTTATTTTCAACGTGTCTTCTTCACGCATTTCAATTTACCTCTTCCTATATACATGGAACAGAGTTGCAGAAAAATTGCGGAAAAATTGAGAGAAAGGACTGTAATTGAAAAGGAGGTTAAAGGGCATTAGTAAATAATTATCACTTAAAAAGAAAAAGAAAAAAATTCTCGAATGCTCTTCATCAAATTGAATTTATAATTTTATATAAATATTTAAAATTTTCATTTCAAAATTTTAAATTTGTAAATAAATATTTCAAAATTGACAATATTAAAATTGAAAAATTAAGGAAAAATTGCGAAAAAATTCAGAGAAAGGACTTTAATTGAAAAAGCGGTTAAAGGACACTAGTAAATAATTAAAATCCCTTAAAAATGAAAAGAAAAAAATTGCCTAATGCATTTCACTAAATTAAATTTATGATTTTAAATAAATATTTCAAATTTTCATTTCAAAATTTTAAATTTGATAATAAAAATTTTAAAATTGACAATATTAAAATAGAAAAATTGAGGAAAAATTGCGAAAAAATTCAGAGAAAAGACTTTAATTGAAAAAGCGGTTAAAGGACACTAGTAAATAATTAGTATCACTTAAAAATAAAAAGAAAAAAATTCCCTAATACACTTCGGTAAATTAAATTTATAATTTGAAATAAATATATTAAATTTCCATTTCAAAGTAAAATAAATTTGATAATAAATATTTCAAAATTGACAATATTAAAATTGATAATTTGATAATAAATGTTTCGTATTAAGTTAGGTGACGAGTGAAATTTTCGACTTACAGTGATTAAATACAGGATGCATTGGACGGAAATGGAAATGTGGGAATATGCACGGCCGAATGGCGGAAGAAGAAGGAAATTCGGTATGTGGGTATAAATGGCAAGTATTTTGGAAATTGCGGAAGAGACAGTGCGGTCATCGTTCCGTTTCAGCTGAGATACGTGTCCGAATGAATTCCGCGTATGCGCCCACGGTTTCCGGTGCAAAGGAACGCGTGGCACGGGCACGTAACGTGTGCATGATGGATTAAGAGTGGGCCAGGAATGGACTGAGCCTGGGTGAACCGGGCTACGAGTTTGGAATTGCAAAAGACGCGGTCTTCGTCTATCTAAAAATCTTAGATCAAATACCGATACCCTAATACCTAATACGGTATATTAGGTCGACGAATGTTTCATTCAGAAAAATTTCAAATTGGGAATTGCGAAATATTTAACATAAGCGAAACTCCAAATTTTAATGAGTGAAATTCCATATAAGAGGATATAATTTGTGCGAGGTGTTAATAAATAAAATTGCACAGAAAATAAGGTAACTTGTACGGAATGTAGTAAATAAAGTTCCAAATTTAAGTAAATGAAATTCCAGCTGAAGTAATATAATCAGTGAGAAGTGAAATAAGAGCAGCTCCAAATTTTAATCAGTGAAATTCCAAATAAACTAATATAATTCCTGTGGAGTATTGATAAATAAAATTCCATACGAAAATAAGGTAACTTGTGTGGAGTATACTAAATAAAGTTCCAAATTTAAGTAAATGAAATTCCAGCTGAAGTATATAATCAGTGAGAAGTGAAATAAGAGAAGCTCCAAATTTTAATCAGTGAAATTCCAAATAAATTAATATAATTCCCGTGGAGTATTGATAAATAAAATTCCACGTGAAAATAAGGTAACCTGTGTAAAGTATAATAATTGAAATTCCAAACTTAAAAAAGTGGAATTTCAAACAAAATAAAATAATTTGTGTAAAGTACAATAAACTTATTGCGAGAAGTGTTAACAAATAAAATTCCATACAAAATAATGTAACTTGTATAAGGTATAATAATTGAAATTCCAAAGTTAAAAAAGTGGAATTTCAAATAAAATAAAATAATTTGTGTAAAGTACAATAAACTTATTGCAAGAAGTGTTAACAAATAAAATTCCATAGAAAATAATGTATCTTTTACAGAAAATGGCGTGATAATAAATTTTAAATAAAAATATGTATATAATATAAAAAGATAAATAAAAATATATGTAAATGTATTATATATATTAATATATATGAAGCTAATCATAGTTCGTACTTATTAATACCTTGACTGCCATTACTATAATGGTTTGAAGTAATTAATGCCATATAGAACATATGCAAATAATTTTATTTGTGCATATTACATTTTGGAACATTTTTTAATTTACATTTTTCATTTTGTGGGATTAATCGATTTGTCGAATGAGTGGCACAATTGTCAAGAAAAATAAATCATTACTAAACAACCATAATCATTCATAACAATTCAAAAACTGACGTGATAATAAATTTTAAAGAAAAGAACGAAAATATAAATTATATATTATATATATAAATACATATGAAGCTAATCAGAAATCATATTTATTAACACCTTGACTGCCATTAGTATAATGATTTACAGTAATTAATGTCATACAGAAAATACAAAAATAATTTTATTTCTGCATATTGCGATGAATCAAATTTTGATGTTCTGTTATATTCATGCTGATGAGATTTAACTGGAATTGTTAAGATGAAAGATTGGTGGCTGTCCTTGGTGGATTTGCTCTACTTTATTATAGTGAAAATAGACATAAAATAGACATGAAATAGACAGTGAATATCAAAGGACTGTCTCTAGTATGTAACTGATCAGAGTAACTTGTCTGGCAGACATCCAATATCCTCCTTTTTGACGTCCGTTTGAATTCTGCATTCTTGACATCCGACAGGACGTGAACTGTACATCAAAATTATCTCTTTGCCTCGAGATTTCACTGCAAAAAATTGTGCATTAAAAAAATATTTAATTTTAACCCCCTAAGGACCGAATTATTTTACAAAAATCGATCAAACGTTCTAAAATTTAGATTACTAAAAATGATAAAATAATCTAGATACTTTAAAAAATATTTTACAAAATTATCTCCTTGTTAGATTATATTTTACTGCCAAAAATTGTGCATTAAAAAAACATTTAATTTGAACCCTTTAAAGACAGAATTATTTTACAAAAATCCGTCAAAAATTATGAAATGTAGATTATTAAAAATGATAAAATAATTCTGATACTTCAGAAAATTTTGATATACTCAATTTTGTATAAAGTCAGCCAATAAAATAGGACTGTACTAACTTTGCAATAGGAATGATGGGAATTTGAAATAAAATAGAATTAAATAAAATAGAAATTGTTGACAAGGAAATTATAAAAGCTTTCAGGATTTATACAAATCATTAAGTATAACACGTTTTCGTTTAGTTTAGCACGAAAATACCATAAACCCCAAAATTTTTCCTTAAAATAATTGTTTCTGAATCCACATAAGCGTGAAGATTAACCAAGTAATTTAAAATAAATTAAATAAATTTAAACGAACCAAGAATTTATGATGTATATATATACGCTATATGATAGCGTATGTTAGCTAGCATAACTTGCGCCATAATCCATCAGAAATAAAGTCAAAAGATGTTCCATGATTGTATCCTAAACCAAAGGCCCAAGTCCATTTCCTGCTTCGACTCTTGAACACTCGACTCATCAATTCTCCACCCTCTAATCTAAATTCTCAACTGCCTGACACATGCGTTTGTCCAACCATACATCTCTATCCCTTTGTTTCTTTCGCTGCACGCAGCCTTCCCTGAAAGACATTCGACCCAGCCGAAACCCTAGGTGGCACCCTCACGCGATAATCTCGAACAATCTGTCCAAACGCTCTTCTTTCACACCCCTAACACCATACCAAGCACTCTACATTCTCACGTCTATTTCTCCAATCCAAATACCCTGCACTCCCTTCGGATAAACTCCCTGTTTCTCACTCAACTCGTCCCAAGAACCCTAGAAATCACGAATCGATTCCACGAGACATGTCAGATCAGAGTCTAGCTTTGGCAAATTCCTGACTCCATAGTTCTCATTCGATTCGTTCAAAGACCTCCAAAACTCGCGAATCGAATGCTCATGGAACTAGAAAAAAATTGCCTAATGCATTTCACTAAATTAAATTTATGATTTTAAATAAATATTTTAGATTTTCATTTCAAAATTTTAAATTTGATAATAAAAATTTTAAAATTGACAATATTAAAATAGAAAAATTGAGGAAAAATTGCGAAAAAATTCAGAGAAAAGACTTTAATTGAAAAAGCGGTTAAAGGACACTAGTAAATAATTAGTATCACTTAAAAATAAAAAGAAAAAAATTCCCTAATACACTTCGGTAAATTAAATTTATAATTTGAAATAAATATATTAAATTTCCATTTCAAAGTAAAATAAATTTGATAATAAATATTTCAAAATTGACAATATTAAAATTGATAATTTGATAATAAATGTTTCGTATTAAGTTAGGTGACGAGTGAAATTTTCGACTTACAGTGATTAAATACAGGATGCATTGGACGGAAATGGAAATGTGGGAATATGCACGGCCGAATGGCGGAAGAAGAAGGAAATTCGGTATGTGGGTATAAATGGCAAGTATTTTGGAAATTGCGGAAGAGACAGTGCGGTCATCGTTCCGTTTCAGCTGAGATACGTGTCCGAATGAATTCCGCGTATGCGCCCACGGTTTCCGGTGCAAAGGAACGCGTGGCACGGGCACGTAACGTGTGCATGATGGATTAAGAGTGGGCCAGGAATGGACTGAGCCTGGGTGAACCGGGCTACGAGTTTGGAATTGCAAAAGACGCGGTCTTCGTCTATCTAAAAATCTTAGATCAAATACCGATACCCTAATACCTAATACGGTATATTAGGTCGACGAATGTTTCATTCAGAAAAATTTCAAATTGGGAATTGCGAAATATTTAACATAAGCGAAACTCCAAATTTTAATGAGTGAAATTCCATATAAGAGGATATAATTTGTGCGAGGTGTTAATAAATAAAATTGCACAGAAAATAAGGTAACTTGTACGGAATGTAGTCATTAAGTCAGAACTCACTTAAAAATCTCAAGAAATCGCGGATCAATTCCATGCAAGACGTTAGACCAGTGTCTAACTTTAGCAAATACTTGCCAAACGTAGTTCTCATTCAATTCGTTCAAAGATTTCCAAAAATCAGAGATCAATTGCATGCGAGACATCAGATGCAAGTCTAACACCTGGTAAATGGAAATGTGGGAATATGCACGGCCGAATGGCGGAAGAAGAAGGAAATTCGGTATGTGGGTATAAATGGCAAGTATTTTGGAAATTGCGGAAGAGACAGTGCGGTCATCGTTCCGTTTCAGCTGAGATACGTGTCCGAATGAATTCCGCGTATGCGCCCACGGTTTCCGGTGCAAAGGAACGCGTGGCACGGGCACGTAACGTGTGCATGATGGATTAAGAGTGGGCCAGGAATGGACTGAGCCTGGGTGAACCGGGCTACGAGTTTGGAATTGCAAAAGACGCGGTCTTCGTCTATCTAAAAATCTTAGATCAAATACCGATACCCTAATACCTAATACGGTATATTAGGTCGACGAATGTTTCATTCAGAAAAATTTCAAATTGGGAATTGCGAAATATTTAACATAAGCGAAACTCCAAATTTTAATGAGTGAAATTCCATATAAGAGGATATAATTTGTGCGAGGTGTTAATAAATAAAATTGCACAGAAAATAAGGTAACTTGTACGGAATGTAGTAAATAAAGTTCCAAATTTAAGTAAATGAAATTCCAGCTGAAGTAATATAATCAGTGAGAAGTGAAATAAGAGCAGCTCCAAATTTTAATCAGTGAAATTCCAAATAAACTAATATAATTCCTGTGGAGTATTGATAAATAAAATTCCATACGAAAATAAGGTAACTTGTGTGGAGTATACTAAATAAAGTTCCAAATTTAAGTAAATGAAATTCCAGCTGAAGTAATATAATCAGTGAGAAGTGAAATAAGAGAAGCTCCAAATTTTAATCAGTGAAATTCCAAATAAATTAATATAATTCCCGTGGAGTATTGATAAATAAAATTCCACGTGAAAATAAGGTAACCTGTGTAAAGTATAATAATTGAAATTCCAAACTTAAAAAAGTGGAATTTCAAACAAAATAAAATAATTTGTGTAAAGTACAATAAACTTATTGCGAGAAGTGTTAACAAATAAAATTCCATACAAAATAATGTAACTTGTATAAGGTATAATAATTGAAATTCCAAAGTTAAAAAAGTGGAATTTCAAATAAAATAAAATAATTTGTGTAAAGTACAATAAACTTATTGCAAGAAGTGTTAACAAATAAAATTCCATAGAAAATAATGTATCTTGTATAAAGTATAATAATTGAAATTCCAAAGTTAAAAAAGTGGAATTTCAAATATAATAAAATAATTTGTGTAAAGTACAATATACTCATTGTTCCATTCCAAATTTGAATGAGTAAAGTACCAAATAAAATTACATAATTATGTTCTGTTATATTCATGCTGATGAGATTTAACTGGAATTGTTAAGATGAAAGATTGGTGGCTGTCCTTGGTGGATTTGCTCTACTTTATTATAGTGAAAATAGACATAAAATAGACATGAAATAGACAGTGAATATCAAAGGACTGTCTCTAGTATGTAACTGATCAGAGTAACTTGTCTGGCAGACATCCAATATCCTCCTTTTTGACGTCCGTTTGAATTCTGCATTCTTGACATCCGACAGGACGTGAACTGTACATCAAAATTATCTCTTTGCCTCGAGATTTCACTGCAAAAAATTGTGCATTAAAAAAATATTTAATTTTAACCCCCTAAGGACCGAATTATTTTACAAAAATCGATCAAACGTTCTAAAATTTAGATTACTAAAAATGATAAAATAATCTAGATACTTTAAAAAATATTTTACAAAATTATCTCCTTGTTAGATTATATTTTACTGCCAAAAATTGTGCATTAAAAAAACATTTAATTTGAACCCTTTAAAGACAGAATTATTTTACAAAAATCCGTCAAAAATTATGAAATGTAGATTATTAAAAATGATAAAATAATTCTGATACTTCAGAAAATTTTGATATACTCAATTTTGTATAAAGTCAGCCAATAAAATAGGACTGTACTAACTTTGCAATAGGAATGATGGGAATTTGAAATAAAATAGAATTAAATAAAATAGAAATTGTTGACAAGGAAATTATAAAAGCTTTCAGGATTTATACAAATCATTAAGTATAACACGTTTTCGTTTAGTTTAGCACGAAAATACCATAAACCCCAAAATTTTTCCTTAAAATAATTGTTTCTGAATCCACATAAGCGTGAAGATTAACCAAGTAATTTAAAATAAATTAAATAAATTTAAACGAACCAAGAATTTATGAT
>NW_016913252.1:505023-534378 GCF_001483705.2 Eufriesea mexicana | reverse complement strand
CAAATCCTGACTTCCTAGTTCTCATTTAGTTTGTTTAAAGACCACTAAAAATCAGAGATCGGTTCCATGAGACATGTCAGATCAGAGTCTAGCTTTTGTAAATTTTTGACTTTATAATTCTCATCCAACTCGTTCAAAGATCTCTAAAAATCAGAGATTGATTCCACGTGAGATATCAGATCAGAGTCTAACTTTTGCAAATTCCTGACTCCATAGTTCTCATTCAATTCACTCTAAAATCTCCAAAAATCACGAATCGAGTACACGCGAGACGTCAGACCAGAGTCTAACTTTCGCAACCACCTCACTGCATGGTGTTCATGCTGAACTCAAAGTTCTCCAAAAGTTACGGATCTATACCACGCGAAACATCAAACCAGACTCTAACTTTCTCCACTCTCTTGATTCCATATTTCCCGCGCAACTCGTTCGTACACTTCCAAAAATCACCGATCGATTCCGCTTAAGCAACGTCCCTAGATCTAACCTTCGTAGCTCTGCTGACTTCACAGCCCTCATGCAACTCGATCCAATATCTGGAAAAATCAGGGAACCATCGCACGCGAGACATCGGATCGGAGTCTAACCTTGGTAACCTCCTGACAGTCACCTAACCGAGGACTGTTGGATCGGAGTTCGACGGAAAACGCGGAAGGGGTCGATAAACTCCATAAAGATCTCATCTTCCTCGAAATTCGAGCGAACGGGTCCAATCACATCGACTACCCAAGCGTCGCTGTGTTTCTACGCGGTCACAAAGCTAATCTAAGTAACGCCAAGCTGCGTTTCAATTCCCGATCCGTTTGATCCGTGAACCGCAATGAAGCAATCAAGCTCTCAAGCTCTCTCTATCTCTCTCTCTCTTTCTCTCTCGTTTTTTTTCTTTCCCCATCGGCTCGTTATTTTCGTGGCCCGATGTGTCCGACGATCCTCGTCGGATGCAATCATCTTTCGAAAGGTATCGAAGGTCACGTTCCCGTGGACTGCGCGCGGGGTGCATACGGACCAGTCGGATAACTTTTGACCCCGTCGTGGATCACGAGCAGCGTCGCGAACAGGCGGGCTTTTCAAAGGGCAAAGGACAAAGTTTTCGTTCGATTATTTCCCTTTTCTTTCCCTTCCTCTGTCTTCCTGTTGCACGACGGAGGACGTCAGTCGGTGCGACCGCGCGTGGAAATTCTGCTTTAGGCCTGTTCGAGAGCACCGATGAGTGATTCGAGGATCGATGGCTTTCAATCGTCTTCGAGGGGCCGTGGACTGACAATGGGGTCGCAGAGGTGGGTAGATATCTGAGCGAACTTGGTGGAAGAGATAGGAGAACAGGGATTGCTTATTTGCGCCTCGTGTTTCTTCGCGAGACGAATAAAAGTGACAGGTTGTAGGTGTATTTAAAGGAATGTTTAAGTTAGACATGTTTGGAAGAGTTCTGGATTTATTTGCGCGAAGAATGTATGAAAGATGGTACGTTTGTGAATTATTGTAGGTGGTGACGTAATAAACTTATTGCGAGAAGTGTTAACAAATAAAATTCCATACAAAATAATGTAACTTGTATAAGGTATAATAATTGAAATTCCAAAGTTAAAAAAGTGGAATTTCAAATAAAATAAAATAATTTGTGTAAAGTACAATAAACTTATTGCAAGAAGTGTTAACAAATAAAATTCCATAGAAAATAATGTATCTTGTATAAAGTATAATAATTGAAATTCCAAAGTTAAAAAAGTGGAATTTCAAATATAATAAAATAATTTGTGTAAAGTACAATATACTCATTGTTCCATTCCAAATTTGAATGAGTAAAGTACCAAATAAAATTACATAATTATGTTCTGTTATATTCATGCTGATGAGATTTAACTGGAATTGTTAAGATGAAAGATTGGTGGCTGTCCTTGGTGGATTTGCTCTACTTTATTATAGTGAAAATAGACATAAAATAGACATGAAATAGACAGTGAATATCAAAGGACTGTCTCTAGTATGTAACTGATCAGAGTAACTTGTCTGGCAGACATCCAATATCCTCCTTTTTGACGTCCGTTTGAATTCTGCATTCTTGACATCCGACAGGACGTGAACTGTACATCAAAATTATCTCTTTGCCTCGAGATTTCACTGCAAAAAATTGTGCATTAAAAAAATATTTAATTTTAACCCCCTAAGGACCGAATTATTTTACAAAAATCGATCAAACGTTCTAAAATTTAGATTACTAAAAATGATAAAATAATCTAGATACTTTAAAAAATATTTTACAAAATTATCTCCTTGTTAGATTATATTTTACTGCCAAAAATTGTGCATTAAAAAAACATTTAATTTGAACCCTTTAAAGACAGAATTATTTTACAAAAATCCGTCAAAAATTATGAAATGTAGATTATTAAAAATGATAAAATAATTCTGATACTTCAGAAAATTTTGATATACTCAATTTTGTATAAAGTCAGTACGATTCTCCACTTAACTCACTAGCGCCACCGCGGCTCGTATCTACGATAACTGTTTATAGTAAATACTTCGATACGATCTTGCAATTACCTCTTTACTATATTTGTTACATCCTTTCTACAATAGCATTTATGTATGAAATACAGTTCGATTGTGAATTATTGTAGGTGATGACGATCCT
Organism: Eufriesea mexicana; assembly: GCF_001483705.2. NCBI lineage: Eukaryota > Metazoa > Arthropoda > Insecta > Hymenoptera > Apidae > Eufriesea > Eufriesea mexicana. The sequence continues at coordinate 531,743 of NW_016913252.1, read as the reverse complement.
GACCGATGTCAAAAGACACCGTCGAGAGAATAAGCGTTGCCAGACAGCTTTAAGACGATTCTCCACTTAACTCACTAGCGCCACCGCGGCTCGTATCTACGATAACTGTTTATAGTAACTACTTCGATACGATCTTGCAATTTTCTCTTTACTATGCTTGTATCCTTTCTGCAATAGCAGGTTTCCACGAATATTTTAACAGTGCATGTAAAACTGTAAAATCCTCGTGAAAGGATTGACATAGAAACGAATTAATTCTCGATTCGAAACATTTGAAGCTTCGAGAATTTCGAAATTTCCCGTAAAATAAATTACGTATCGTATAATATTTCGCGTATGCACTTATTGGCATAATTTTGCATAGTATTACGCAATAATGCGCGAGCTGAAAAGCAGAGGTGCATTCGACGATCTCCTAGAATTACTATAATACCCACCATTCTCCACCAGCGACACAAGCCCGGCGAAACACGCATAGAGGATATAATCGATGCAATAGTCTCGAAATCCTGGATTGCGAGGTGCCACGCAAATCCACGAGGATCGAAATGTACAAACGAATAGCAGACACTCGTTTGCCAAGCGTGCTCTGCCCACGTCTGCAGGCATCCCACTCAATAGAGCTAAACTTAGATTCATAGAGCGTTTAATTGATCTATCAACGCGGCCATCCGTTATTTAACAGCCGCGATGGCCTGTTAGAGTACAGTTCCATGGAACCGTGACTACGTACACGCAGCTTTTTAACCGATGCGCAGCCATCGCTGGCCCGCGCTACCAAAAAGTCTCGCTATGAACCCCCATGTTTCGTGGATGCAACGAGAGAGACACGTGACGCACCACTATCGCCCGATAGTGATCCATAAACGAACTCCGGGGTACCATCAACGCTCGCAATTTTTCGTCATTATCCTATTACCGTGTGTACTTCATTTAATAATCTTTGGGACTACGGGGGTCACTAGGGGGTCCATTATCGCAAGGGCTATTTCGGGTTTCACGGATATTTCGAAAAACGTTTCACTTTCTCGCGAGGGGAGGATGGTAATTAGTTAGATTGGAGGGTGTTTCGCTGAAGTCAGTGATCCCGTGATATGTCACGGGGTAGATTTCGGATAACTTTTTCCTGTACAGGTAACTCGTTTCGGGTTTTACTTTTCCGGATATTCGGAAAAAGGTCCGGCTATACGTGCGCGCCCGTGAAAGTTCTTTTTCGAGGGGATGTTTGAAGCTTGGGTCGAGGTTTTTTTTACCAGAGTGTTGGAAACTAAGGTCAAGCGAGGGTTCAACCCTTTCACTGTCGGTCTGGAATACGCGGCGCGGACGAAAAATTCCGTAGCAATATCGATATGCATACCATTACGAGTAAATTTTGGAATTTAGTTATCATTGCACTTTTATTGTATTAATATATACAGAAATTTAATTAATACTGTGAATGTGAAGGAAGGGTGTAGCAATTTTTACATTGGAAAATTTGACAGTTATACTCTTCCAATTATTTCCTCACCGAAGTTAAATTTTGAGAAATATTTAATAATTGAGAGTAAATATATATTCTAATAATTGATAGTCTGAATGCGATTTAATAATTGAGGAGAATAATTTAGCATGAGGATTAATGAGTGATATATCGGCATATCAGTCAGAAACAGAAAAGTTAAAATATATCAAAATATTGTTGAAATTTTTCTGCTTCGTAATAAATTTTAATATCATCGGAAATGATATTAAGGCAATAGGCAAGATACAAAAAGGAGGAAATAAATACAGCAGAGAGAGGAAAAAGAAAAGGAAAAAAGAAGGAAAAAGGAAAAAGCACTCTCCAACGAAGAGTAATAGTCACGACTATTTGCAGGATTGATCAGATATAACATAAACATAATAAACAAGAAATACATAAAACAACAAATAATTACATCAGTAAAAGAAAATAAAAATAAAAATAAGAATAGGTAAGAAAGGGGATGATCCAGAGTATTCTTCGACAAAGGGTAAAAGTCACGACTATTTGCAGAATTGACCAGACACAACGCAAATATAAAACAAAAACAACAAATAATTGCATCAGCAACAGAAAATAAAAATAAAAATAAAAATAAATAAGAAAGGGGATGATCGAGAGTAATGTTCGACAAAGGGTAACAGCCACGATTGTTTGCACGATTGATCAAATACAATACAAATATAATACAAAACCAACAAATAATTGTAAAAGCAACAGGAAAATAAAAATAAAAGTAGGAAAGAAAGGGGACGATCCAAAGTACTCTTCGACAAAGGGTAACAGTCACGACTGTTTGCACGGTTAATCAGTTTACACTGGCCACGTGTTCAACGCGTTCCGCCTGGAGGACAACGGCTACCCTCTCGGAATGATCACTGCGGTAACAGGATTGAGCTGATTAAAAATCGATACATACGTCGCGCCTTTTATGGTCGGCCGATCTAACGAAGTAACGATCCCAATAAACCCTTAGCCGTCGATGCTGTCCCTCCATTGCGCCTTCACCCCTACGCCCTTCCCTGGAATTTGTTGCTCGACGCCGCTGTAAATCGTCGTTAATCGGCGCTATCACTTACCACTGTGAAATACGCAGAGGGTTTTTGTCTCCTCGCGAAATATCGCGATACCTCGCGCCGTTCTTACCGATTATCCCGTGCCGCCCTTCTGACTCCGCCGATAAATCTCCCTGCTCCATTTACACCGGGTACCGATGCATCGTCATTGAACGATATCAATGCTCAGCTCGTCCTCTTTTTCTAGGCAACCTTCGAATCCTGCATTCCTCGATTCTTCCAGTCGCAAGAACTTCTCTTAAAGCGTTCACAGGCTAATGCACGCTAGGTCTATGGATCGTGGATCTCATGGATGACTCGTGAAAAGTCATCCAGGTAGACAAGAGTCTTTAGGAGAGTCGTTAAACCTGAACGAATGTTGCAATAATCACCTGGACTACCATCAGCAGTCGTTTCATACCCTATTCACTTTGATCTCTAGTTAGGGTGACTTCGTCTTGCATACGACTCAGAATTTCTGTTTACGGTCCTAATCCGTGATTCGAGGTCCAATGCAACGATTGCTAGGTTGTGAGGCTAACGTGACTAATAGTCCGATCAAAAATACCTATGCTTTTGACATAACTTGGCTCAGATGTTCCAAAGATTGGGCGGTGCTACGCAATTCTTGGACTGACTGTGCTTATGTTAGAATTGCTGCGAATAATCACTCGGAATGAATAATTGTTCGCAAAATCTTATTGCCTTCACCTGGATCCCTAGTTAGCCCTTTGTGGACGACCGTCTTTTATATGCGTTACTATCATAGTAATTATACAGCTATCATTTTAGCTAAGGAACTCATATATGCGTTCGGTGAAAACAACTGACAGGGCCGAGGGATTCCAAGCTTTAGGTAGGACCTGAACCTACGAGGCACCCAAGACACCTGCACGATCTCGCGATCCGAAGGATGCGAATATCCGCATCGAATTCGAATTTCCAGCGAATTCCTGCGCGCATTCCGCGAGTCTGCCTGGCGCAGGCTGCCGGAGGATCCGCGTCTTTCGCGAGCGTTTATGCGCGATTGCTCTCGCATAAATTCCCGGAGACCAGTCGCGGGAGACGTATTGGAGCCATTGGAGAGAATGCCAGGGAGGGATGAGGAGAGAAGCGGAGGGTGGAGAAGAGCCGAGAGGACAGGGGTGGTTTTTTCCCTCGCCGCGCGCCACTTGCGGCTTTTCCTTCGCCCCTTTCCGAGCCGGTGGTTTCCGATATTCGAGGAGTTGCCCGCGGCGATAAGGGGAATCGTATTGTTTCGTTCGCGAAAGGAATCGACGGCTCGTGTTTATTCGACTCGCTGCAGGAGCAACCGGCTGCGTCCTGTAAACGTATTATCGTCCCCTGACGGGTGTGCCGTCGTCGTGCACCGGTAATTGGAAGGTTTTAATGCACGCCGCAGCTAGCAAGGGGCGTCGGGGTGGAGATGAACTGGTGACGGATGCGGTGCAGACGTGTGGGGGCCTGGTAGTTGTTGGGCCTGCTGATTTTACCGATCTTCAGACTACAGTCTGTCCAAAGAAACGAGGATACCAATGTTTGCATTAGTACCTACACGAACAGTTGAGTTGTCTTAGCTATTGGTCTATTTTCTTGAGCTTCAGGAACTCATTTCTGTTTAACCCCTTGCAGTACACTGAAACTCGGAAAAAGTCGTGCCAAGGAGCCGAACGGCAGAGCCCGAATGTCGAAATTTGAAACACGATATCTTACGACCGAGTGCGAGATAGCCGCCATCTTATTCGAGATATTCATAATTGGTCATGGCCCGAGATTGAGATCACGTGTCAGACTCGTGATATTCATGTTCGACCCGATTAGATGATCACGAGTCAGCCTCGTGATATTCATGTTCGACCCGATTAGATGATCACGAGTCAGGCTCGTGGTATCCACGTTTGGCATGAAATTAAACAACGAACCTGACTCGTGATATTCAAGTTTGGCCTAAAATTTTCACCACGAGTCAGACTCGTGAAAATAGTGCAAGGGGTTAAACGCGATTTTCGTACATAGCGACGCTGGCGATAAGGACATAAAACAGTCCACCGATTTTTCTTGGGATGTGCGGTCTTGGGGCCGTAACAATTTTCATAATCACATAACTTTATACTCTCGTTATACTGAATTATACATACATACGTAGGAACTACAGTTTTTCTACCAATTAATTTCCGATATATTTATTCTGCAAGAGATACCGATGTTTCATAGCGAAGGTCATAGTTGTTTAAAAGGAACATGGACCCAAAAGTTTCCAAATTTAAGCCTTTTCTTATTTTCCGACGACTTGTCCCATCCCCTGTACACTTTTCCACGTAACACATACCGAAAGTCGTAAAAACGTCCAAACGGAACAATTTCATCCTCTGTTCTCTATTTCTTTTATCCTTTCAACTTTAATCCCTTCGCGGAAGAGATATCTCGTTCGCGTAACGCTATGGACGAGGTATCTCGCGTGTCTGTTCCTCGACATTTACAACCGAGCACCGTTCCGTGTGAAAGAAAATTTTGCAAAATTTATTTTAGTCCCCGTATTCACGAACGCTATATTTCGCGCGCTAATTTTTATCCCGGATAATAAAAAGGCAGGCGAAATACGGTGCGACAGTGTGTTACAAATGCAACAAAAATTCGACACGCGTTGTATGAAATATTTGTTCAGAATGATATTAGAAAAAGAAAGGATTAATATATATTCAAATATCTTCATGTATACAAATTTTTAGGTATATTCGAATATATTGTTCTGTTAAAAATTTGACTTACTTAAATCTTGCCTAAATTTGAAGAAAGTTGTATATTATATTGGATAACTAAGATAATTAGCAGATATTCTAAAATAGTAATTTTCTGCCAATATTTTTATCAATGTATGCTAATATAATAGTACAGTAAATACATACACTCATGCATGAAAGATATGGTACATGCAGTAAAGAGAAACTGCCAAGAAAAATTGGAAAATAATTCACGTTACATTTGTTGGAGATATGGACCGTGGTGGCGCTAGTGAGTTAAATGCCAAATCGTCTTGAGGCTACTATAAGCAAGAAAAGATATTAAAACCTCCTATTCTGTAATTAGTGACATCTTTTAGTATCCAAATTAATTCGTATAATCGATACTTCACTGTGCCACGATTCCAAAATCATTTCTAAATCACGATCGCATAATTTTCTCTCACCAAAACGTCTCCTCCAAGTGACTCGAAAAACACAGGAAATCAACGAGTATCCTATCGTTTAATCGCTCTGATTCTGCAGCAAAAGCGCGTGTACGAGACACCTGGCGCAAATCACTGTGTAACCAACATCCAGTCACGAGATAATCCTTCCATAAACGCGAAAGGTTCAAAAATCCAGTCTTTCCACACGGCCACTAGTCGCCCAACCCCTCTTCCCATCCTCTGTCCCGAAACCTACCGAAAACCTACAAAAATCCGCAGTGTCTCGCGTTGTAAAACACGGTCCGACATCGCATCTTGCCCAAAGTCCCTTGCAACTTGCACCGGAAGTCCCACGCGACGCTTCTGACCGCCCCTCCGTTGGGCTCGCTGGTTGCCGCGTGTCGGCCATTCGGGAAGGATTTATCGGGCGAACAGGACGACGCATAAATTCCGGATTAACGCGGAACATCGGAGTTGATCGCGAAACCTGGCCCGTTTTTCAACCGGTGCTGGTATTTCGAATTCTCATGGTGCCCGATGACTTTCCCGCCGGCTTCTTCCCTCGTGCGCGCCCTACAAGGATATTCCATTAGCCAGCGCTGCCAACCAGCCCTTACGATTACGTCGGTACTGACTACGTTTCCCTATTCTTTCCTTCGTTCCGTTAAAGGTCTCCCACTAACCTTCGAGCATTCTCTCGGCCACCGTGTCCGTTTGTCTCTACGTGGCCCCTGCGATTTGATCTTCATCCGCTACCGGCTACGTGAGTCTTTTCTGTTCCGTCTCCTGCTCTGTCTAAGATTCTGTCTTCTGCTTCCTGCTCTGTCTAACATTTTGACTTCTGCTTCCTGCTCTGTCTAACATTTTCACTTCTGATTCCTCATTTCTGCTCTGTCTAACATTCTGTCTCGTGATTCCTGATTCCTGCTCTGTCTAACATTCTGTCTTCTGCTTCCTGCTCTGTATAACATTTTGACTTCTGATTCCTAATTCCTGCTCTGTCTAACATTCTGTCTTCTGCTTCCTGCTCTGTCTAACATTCTGTCTTTTGATTCCTGATTCCTGCTCTGTCTAACACTTTGTCTTCTGTTTTTTGCTCGATCCTCAATTCTGTCTTTTGCTTCCTGCTCTGTCTAACATTATGTCTTCTGATTCCTGATTCCTGCTCTGTCTAACATTCTGTTTCCTGCTTCCTGCTCTGTCTAACATTTTGACTTCTGAGTCCTGATTCCTGCTCTGTCTAACATTTTGACTTCTGATTCCTGATTCCTGCTCTGTCTAACACTCTGTCTTATGTTTTTTGCTCGATCCTCAATTCTGTCTTTTGCTTCCTGCTCTGTCTAACATTCTGTTTCCTGCTTCCTGCTCTGTCTAACATTTTGACTTCTGATTCCTGATTCCTGCTCTGTCTAACATTCTGTCTTCTGATTCCTGATTCCTGCTCTGTCCAACATTCTGTCTTCTGTTCTTGCTTCCTGCTCTGTCTAACATTTTGACTTCTGATTCCTGATTCCTGCTCTGTCTAACATTCTGCCTTCTGCTTCCTGCTCTGTCTAATATTCTGTCTTCTGCTTCCTGTTGTGTCTAACATTTTGACTTCTCTTTCCTGCTTCCTGCTCTGTCTAACATTTTGACTTCTGATTCCTGATTCCTGCTCTGTCTAACATTTTGACTTCTGATTCCTGATTCCTGCTCTGTCTAACATTCTGTCTTCTGTTTTTTGCTCTGTCCTCTATTCTGTCTTCTGTCTTCTGTGTTTTGGTTCGTTTTATATTCTGTCTTCTGCCTTCTGATCTGCCTTTTGTCCTGTCTTCTGCTCTGTCCCATTCTCTGTCTTCTGTACTTTGCCCTGTCGTCTGTCTTTTGTTATATCCTCTCTTCTGTCTTCTACTCTGTCTTCTATTCTGTCCTCTGTCCTGTTTCCTACTCTGTCTTCTGTCGTTTGTCCTATCCTCACTTCTGTCTTGTACTCCGTCTTCGATTCTGTTCTCTATCCTGTTTTCTACTCTCTCTTCTGTCTTTCCTTCTTTTTTTCTAGTGGACAACCTATTCTGTCCTGTGTCCTCTCTTCTTTTCTGCCTTCTACTCTGTCTTATTCTCTGTCTTCTGCCTCTCAATCTGTCTTCTATCTTTCGTTCAGTCCTGTATTGCCTTTTCTTTTCTGTCTTCGACTCTGTCTTATTCTATTTCCTATCTCCTGTTCTGTCTTCCACTCTGTCTTCTGTCTTCTCTTCTGTCTTCTACTTAGTCTTGTGTCTTTTGTTTCTGTTTTCTATTCTATCTTCTGTTCTGTCTTCTATTTCGTCTTCTGTATCTTGTTCTGTTTTCTTTTCTGTCTTCTAATCTGTCTTATTCTATCTTCTGCCTCGTGTTCTGTCTTCTACTCTATCTTCTGTCCTATTTTCTAGTCCTTCCTTCTCTGTCCTCCCTTCGCTACAACGCAGCTCATTCGTCTGTCCCATTTCAGGCGCTCGTTGTCACGACAAATTCGTCGTTTACCCGTAATCGCGGTGGAACCGGGGTAGACCCTTTGCATCGAGCACCGGGAAATATGGCGGCAATAACGACGCTGCCAACGAAATGCACCGGGAACGGCGGGTGGAGCGAGTTTTTTGGACCGGAAGTCGACTCTTGGAATTACACGCGGCAGCCAGACTCGGGGAAAAAATTTTTCCGAGAGGCTGCGGTGGTTGGAACTGCGATACGCTTTAAGGGCGCCACGAGTTCTTGCGGCGATGCCAACTACCCCGTAGGAAATGGAAATTGAAACGATTAGAGTCTAAGTGATGTACGTATCGCGAGAACGTATCTCGGAATGAGCGGGGGCTGGATTGGGGTGCAAAGAGAGGGTTGAGGAACGAAACGTTTGGTAAGGGTGAATGGCTTTGGGGCGCACTGCGAATTGTTACTCAATGCTCTGCATCCAGACCCAAGTCGTCACGTTTATTTGCAGTTTTCGACTGCTGGTATTTTTCTTATTTCGCGCGCGTTTCGAATTAGCTTTCGACAGAATCGAGAATTTGACTTCTTAGCATGATAAAATTACAATTTTTTAGAAAACTCGATAGAACTTTTCCAAATTTGTAGACATATTTATGATTTGCAACCCCAGGGACAGCTGACCTAATTGAGTTCCACGATTTTAATAATAACGAAGTTATTAAATTTTCAATAATAACGAAGTGGTCAATTCTATTTCGAATTTAATTAAACAAGCGTTTGTTTTGTGTTTTTAATGAAATTTATTTCTTGACGAAAATATATACGAGAAATGCGTTCGTTTATTTCAGAACATAAATTCCACGAACACGGTAATAGCTACAGAAACAAGGGTATGGTACGTCATAGGAAAGAAGAGAACTGGGACGATACGAAAGGGTGAGATTCGTCGAACGTACCTACCGTTTTTAAATCTAACTTTGGATTGGATATTTCAATTTTCTTACATTCGCAGACGCGAGCTTTCCAAGTTCCTTCGTGACTGCGTAGACTTAGATACGTAAACGCGAACGGAGGTTGAAGAAGACAGGGACGAGCGACAAGAAGCAGAACGGGAAAGAAAAATTGGAGAAAATGGAATGTTAAAGTACAGGAAAATGTAATCATCCGATGCAGTTACAGGGGTAAGTGGAAATGAAATACCAAATTTTCTTCCACGTTTTAGCGTGTACATATGACGTACGTGTATCCATTTCAGAAGATGTCTCGCGAGACGACAGAGGCCATTAAAGAATAGTCCATACAAAATAACCTCTTTCCTGGAATACCAATTATCCAGAAAAGTAAATAAAAAGTACAGAAATTTTTAAAACTAAATCAAGATAGAAAATAAAAATATCTAACCTCAAAATTGTTACTCCCAATTTAATAAAAAAAAAAAAAAAAAAAAAGGGAAAGTGAAACAAATGTAAAAATACTTTCCTGGGACACCAAATATCCAGAGAAGTAAATAAAAAATAGAGAAATTCTAAAAATTAAATAAAGATAGAAAATAAAAATATCTAATCTCAAAATTGTTACTCGCAATTTAATAAAAAAAAAAAGGGAAAGTGAAACAAATGTAAAAATACTTTCCTGGAACACCAATTATCCAGAAAAGTAAATAAAAAATAGAGAAATTCTAAAAATTAAATCAAGATAGAAAATAAAAATATCTAACCTCAAAATTGTTACTCGCAATTTAATAAACATGAAAAAAAAAGGGAAAGTGAAACAAATGTAAAAATACTTTCCTGGAACACCAATTATCCAGAAAAGTAAATAAAAAATAGAGAAATTCTAAAAATTAAATTAAGATGGAAAATAAAAATATCTAACCTCAAAATTGTCACTCACAATTTAATAAAAATGAAAGAAAAGGGAAAGTGAAACAAATGCAAAAATACAAATATTGATCGTCTTCCAAACAAAGCCTACAATGTCTACGATGACTACGATATATAGGAAAAATAACCTGTGCACTATAACTTCACCAATCATCACCAAAAAATTTCATAAAGAATAAAAAGCCCAGTCGAGAAACAACCCTGTATTCTCTGATAACAAAACAGAAACTAAAGATTCTAAAAGCTCCCACTCAGAAGAAACTAAAAATAAAAATAAAACAAATTCAATATTTTATAACAATAATCGTATTGACCCATTAACTGTCAAATTTCTTTTCTTGAAATTTTTGGCCGGATAAGTTATATATATACACAAAAGGTTGTGTAACAGTATAATTATATTCAAATTATGTTTTGTTTTGAAAATATTTGATATTTTTGAAAAAGTCCTAAAATGAGTATCGTTATAAAATGATCGATAAAATCATTTCAATAAAAAAACAAAAGACTGAGTAAGTAACAAATCGTTACTATAACCTCAAAATTACACATTTATGTACGGTATTTCATTATAATATGAAAACCAAACCAAAAGTATAATGCTTCAAATATGACAATTCCGTTCCGTTCAACTTGCACGCGAATTTCAAATTTGTTCGCTTGTTGTATCGAAACGAAGCACAGAATACACACTTTTTGCTACATAGAATATTGACTGACGTATATAGAATAAAACTAAACTGTCAGACGTACTAAATATATTTTTGGCGCCCAGTGGTGTACGTAAAATTCCAAAATTCCCAAACGGGGATCGTGGCAGCTAATGGGTTAATAGAAAAGTATTTACCTACCTATAAAGTATTTACCTATAAATCATCTTTTGAACTATACCTAACAGTCTGCACGAAATACTCAATCTTCCAGAACCACATAATCATATATATATTTAAAAAAATAACCCAAAATCATCAAAAACCAAAAACTCGTTTAAAAAGACAGCCCCATCTCCTTTCCACATCTTCGCATAAGCGTAGACATAAAACTTCAAACTTCCTTGCACGCTCTAATCTATTCAGAGAACACGTCAGACGGCTGTCGCCTAGCAGCTACTCCCTTTCTTCCATCTCGACCCTGTCTTCGCCTCCCTTTATACTCGAAAACAAAGACGGCGATACGCTCTCTCGTCTAAACCCACAGCCCCATAGACAGAGAGGGAGAGAGATACGAGAAGGCTGCATCGCAGAGAACGGAAAAGCACGGCGACGTATCAGGCGTTTGCGCGAGAGCAAACAGAGAACAGCGACGCGAGGACACACGGGCTGTTCTCGTCGCTGCTCCTCGAGCGGAAAACAGGGAATAGCTCCAGGCTGACTTCTCTTGAGAAACGCGGCCGCTGAAAGCGGATCCCGATGAGCGCGAGACCTCGCGGAGACTCGGCGAACTGCGCGGGACGCAGATGGCGTTGGCCTTACTGATGCGCTCCATCTCCGCGACCACGCTTCGCGTTATGGCTGATTCTAAATTTCAATTTCACGATACCGAATTGTTCGCCAGACAATATAAGAATATATCGAATGCAGAATATGGCTAATACTCGAATTGGGGAAAAGTGAAGTCGATGTGAAGTGTAGATAGGTTAGGTTAGGTTAGGTGTTGTTTTATATATATAAGTAATTCTGTGTATGGTTAATGCTTGGTGATTATAAGGTAGAGTATCTTGGTAGTTTTGTTGTGATAATTTAGATAGGAATAGAATAGGTGTTATGATAGCGTGAGAATGATGTGATAATATGAAGAAAGTATAGGTGTATATAATTGCATAGTGACAGTGTGATAATATTGAAATGACATGGTAACATTATGATAATATACCATATTATGTGTCATAATGGCATAGGTCATAATATGGTAGAAATATAATAGTGATATTATAACATTACGATAATACACGGTGGCAATATAGTAATATGATCTTGACACGACAATATAATATTATACAATGACAGTATAATAATACCACAGCTACACTAAGCACTTTAAAAATCAGATAATATATATATATATTGATAAACTATCCACAAGATAATCACGGAAACGAAGACAGCGCCGCCAACCTGCACTCCTGAACCCTGCAGCGCGCCATATTCAAGACAGCGTGTAACCCAAAGGTATATTACGACATTATGATACTACACCAAGGCGCCATAGCGATACTACGATAATCCCAAGCCGGTATCACGCCGGAACACAACGCGTTCTCCGTCTATGTACTTCTCAATTGTGTTAGCCGACGCTAAGGTTCGAAATACCAAGAGATACGCCTCGTAACGACATCGCGTTCACCGTAACACATATACAATGCCTGTCCACCGACAAATACCGCCGCTAGCCGACTCTCCGTCCGTCGACCAAGAAAGCAACGAAGAAGGGAAACGCGGCGGGGAGTGGGGGTAGATATAATTTTCTATTGGTTCCTAATATCAGCCGAGTGCTTGCGCGGCCGGCCGCCGAGTGGCGCCCGCGTCAGTCGACCGCCAGCCGGGGTGCGAGAACCTTTCGCGTCGCTTAATTCTCCCAACGCGATATCGGCCAATCGGATAAAGTCTCGACTCGAGATATCGACGCTGCTCCACTCCCGGAATCCGGTGTTTTCTTACGTTGCAAGGAGTAAAACGCTGAATCGCTCGGTAGGCCCCTTATCGCGCTGATGAAGCGGGAAAACGGCGGGAGGCGGGGGAGAGGGGGGAAAGAAAGGGACCGACGATAGGCGAGCTGGCTGGGACGATAGAATTGCCTGCGAATAAATTCACCGGGCAAACAGTCGCTCGGTCCAAGGTTCTCGCAGAGAAAAGGATGATCTGATTTCCAGCTGAACGGATCGCGCGCTCGTGATACCGCTACGTTTATGGAAAGGATAAAAGAAACAGAACGGTGTGTATTCGATCGGGCCCAGCTTTATGTACAGCCGGGTAAATCCATCGTGCTCGGCTCGATTCGCTCATCCGCGCTTGTTTTATGCGATAGCGTGCTAGACTCTATCGGCATTCAGCGCCAGAGATGCTGCATTTGTTGCAAAGCAAGTGCGAGATGTTTCAGTGGCTCTCGAGAATCGGGATGTGGAAACGATCCGGGTGAGAAATAGGTTAGGTTCGGGCTGGTTTTCAGCGTGGATTTTATCATCGAAGAGTGGAACTTCGTTGGAGGTGTGAAATAAACTGGGATATCGATAGCAATATTTTAGAAAATGGTATTCGATGAGAAGGTCTTGGATGTTGATGACTTTCAGTTGTTCTACTTCGCTTTAATCACGACTAATTCACTCGCGCGCGCGTTGAACCGTCTGAGGTAACGGAGGGATCGACATTATCGACAGCCACAGTGTCGTCATCTAAGGATCCATAAGTCAATTAATTATCGACTGACATAGGAAGATTCTGGAACAATCGAAGATCGTATTTTTCATTGTAAAGTTCATATACATATTTAGATTGTAAGAGTTGCTTTGAAGCATTCAACCTGTGTGAATGTAAAATAAATCCATTGGGTAAAAATGTGTTCGGTATTCAATGAAGCAGAAGTTAATGACACTAGAACGACGATGCTTAATGGTGGCTCTGGTTTTCAGTCATAAGGTGTCAGGTTCATTTATCACCGGTCTAGATATTTTATGACGAGCGATTGTCTCTTGACCTACACCCATTAAATTAGATTAGACCTAATCTAGACAAACTATAAGTTTGCAAAAGTCTTGACTAGGTTCTGTAGATACATTTGGGTCGTTCAAATAACACTTAAGAGTGAGATCATCAACCTAGATCTCCTCGATATCTGGCAGCTGTGACATCATACATTACTACCATAAGAATATCACAAGTACAGTCATTCAGACTTTAGAATTTAACGAATTTCAAGAACTACGTGCTTGAAGTAATCACATTAGATAAGGAGTGAGTTTACTAAATTTTGTGGCACACTTTTTGATTCTTTATTTTTTAGTTTTATGCTCGATTACATATGCATAGAAGAAAATAACTGAACACCAATTGTTTTATTCATCGCTTCTTTCACATTCTTTTCATCTATATATTCATTCGCTAATTATTTTATGAATACTAAAATGTGTAATTTGCGTCAAAAATATCGTGAAAATAATACGACACGAGTAGCAAGAAAACTCCAAGATTATACGAGTAAAATTAGAAAATAATTCGACGATGTCTACTATACCCACGATGCATTTACCGTAGATACGGACTGTGGTGGCGCTAGTGAGTTAAGTGAAAAATCGTCTTCGGTCCTTCTCACGTTTGCTCTAATTTTCGTCGCATTAAGCACTCCCGAATTTCAATCTTTCCAACAAGGAGACATCGAAATAGACCAGAACAATCATCCCGACTATCTAAATCCACTTTTACGTCGAGATTTCGACTAAATCCGACACTTATTCGCAGATTAAACGGCGGATAACCCGACAAGCGCGTGTCATCTTCTAAGCAAACAATTTCCACGAAATTCGCCATCGAGTCTGCCATTCCAGGGGCGTCCCGGTGCTTTTGTCGCCCCAAATAATTCCCTGGAACCGACGCCGAATTTTCGAGGCAAGCTGAATTCCCTCCGAGCACCTCTCTGCTAAACTTTTCCTAATACGCGAACGCGCCGTGCCGCGAATAACCCACATATTTTCGCAGATGTTCCCTCGTAAGCACCTAATTCGCCGACATCCGCCGGAAACATCGACGTTCCACGAACATTCCCGGTTAGACGATCGGGAATCGTCCAGACGGCCATTATAGAGAATTAACAGGAGACGAGTGCCGGTCGGAACGACTGCTTCCGATAAAACGAAGCTTGCAGACGCAAAAATCGGAATCCGTTTACAGCTGTTTATGGTAGCAGGTTCCAGGGTGGAATGACCATCCGGATTCCCTGCGGGAGCAATTTAACTTCCGTTTTCGAGAGTTTTCGCCAAGAAAATCGACTAGGACGGAGTTCGAGGAACTGTCCAATTCCATTTATCCGGCAGATAGACGATCCTGCTATGACTCGCCTATCTGTTCCGACGAAACAGGGCCCTTAACGATTCACATCGATCCGCCATTACGAAGAGATTGGACGTTTAATAGCTTAGGATCTGAGTGACAAGCTTTCTTGGTAAAATTTGACGTTATTTATTCAGACTTTGAAGCTAAGTTTGATAATTGGAATGTTAAATAATGAGGTGGATTTCTTAAAATTCAACTTTCAAATTCTTTTATCCGTTTCTCTTTTCTTTCCTATAATGATTCGCGTCATAGTTAACACTTTGACTGCCAAGGTGGTCATTGGTGACTACTCGAACTACATTGAACTACATTGAATTAAAACTGACAGTTAGTACATTTTCAATACAACCTCCAATTAGAAGATACTTTGAAGTAAAAAGTGCCCCATTGAACAATTAAAATTTTTATTGGAACATCAAAGAAATATTAGAACAAATCTTGCACCTAACAGTGCACACTCGTGGCATCCTGACAGAAACATGCGATTTCTGGGTGACAGTCAAAGGGTGAATTCTCAATTAATCTACTAGTGATTTGGAAATTTGATTTTTATGTTCGAAAATTAAAAGAAAAAATAGAATCCTGTAATCGTGTAAGATGAAACTTGTCCATAAATCCTTGAACGCTGATATCATTTCGATAAAGCCTTTTCGAACAAAATTGATCTCAATTTGGTCCCAACCTTTTTGGACACACTATATATTCGAGTAGAAAGGGTTGAAGACCTACGAAAAGATAATAACACACTATTTCTATCAAGTTAACTGTGCTACTAGAACCGAAAATTATTGATTTTATTATACAAATTATTAATTAATAGATTTGGAAATATCGCATTGACATTTTACACATTTTGAATTTTAAGAAAATAAAAATAAGAAATAAAAATTCGAGTCTTTAGCACTAGATTCACGGAACCCGTCAATTTGACGGAAGGGTTGCTCAAATTATACGATGGTAACAGATTTAGTAAACTTATATTAAGACTGTCAATATAATATATAATTGTTTTTAAATTAAACTAATCGTTAAATAAAAAGGCACGTGGTTTCGTTTGTGGTAATGGTTGTCATAGAATGTGTGGTATGAATGTGAGAAATGTTTGTGTGAAAGAATGTGTGTGTGACGAGTATGACAGAGAGTCGCGAAAAAACAATCAGTAGGTGAATGACAGTCATTAGAAATAGACGTTGTGTGTGTGAGCGTCCTCCAGAGATAATATCGCAGTTAGAAGCGAATTTATTTTACGAGATTTAGTTATAATTTATGTTATGCTGTTATTGTGTTCGATAAATATTCTTATTAGTTTATCCATTTACTCATATCCTTTACCTGTCAATTTGACAGGTGTCCTTAGAAACAGATATACAGATAGCGTCCGTTAACCTGGTGTTAAATACGTCATTGCAGTCGTGCGTCTTAAGCGATCCACCCTGTACGAAAACGCAGGAAAACAGGGGTGACTCTCTTCGCGCACCTCGTTACCGTTTCGTCCCTTACTCTCGCCGCCATTGAACGAATGTCTTCGTAAACGTCCTGACATAATCTGTCCGCCGTTTATACCCCGCGACGGTCAAACGGCCGTCTCGTCGCGAATTTTAATTACTGCCAACTACCTCGCGGATTCGTAGACCACGCGCGCGAAAGGGGTGGTCGGGATAAAGGGACTTTTATATGGAGAACGTCTCCCACGGAGGAACGCGTGTCAACAGGGAAAATTTATTTAGCGGACACGTGGAAACGGGGGAGCGATATTATTTCATTTCGACGCGAGAATTCGAGAGGAGGTGTCTGGGGGTGGGCAGATATATTCGACGGTGCGGGGAGAATATATTAAAGCTCGCCTGTTTCGCCCGGATGACCCTTCTTCGTGGCTCCGCGATCGAGTTCGTGTCTCTTTGCCTCGGGAATTTGATTCATTTTTGGCCAGGGCGAGGGTTGTTAGGTTCGATGATCGCTTTTAGGGTGGCTTCGGGGCGGGACAGTGTTCTTTGCGTTGTTTTGCACGTGTTTCGTTTTATTCGCAAGTGTAGGGTGCGTTTGGATTTCAGTTCGAAGGTTAGAGATGTAATAGAGACGTGCAGAGATAAACCTAACCTTTTTTAATGGCTTTTTAAAAAGTCAAATTCAAGTCTGACTTATGTTATTCACTTCTAAGTCAAATCTATACCTAACCTCCTTTTCTGTCTTCTAAAAACAATTATAATACAAACGTAACCTCTGTTGTTAACTTCTACAATGTTGAATTTAAACATAACCTCTCTTACTGACTTTCATAAAAATTTAATTCAAACGGGAGTTACGTTATTGATTACTATAACGTTGAATCTAAACCTAACCTCTCTTACTGACTTAAAAAAAAATTTAATTCTAACGGGACTTATGTTATTGGCTTTTACAATGTCAAATTTAAACCTAATCTTCTTTACTTTACTTGTATTCCAAAAATAATCAAATCCAAACCTGATCTCTGTTGTTAACTTCTACAGTGTTGAATCCAAACGCAATCTCTCTTACTGACTTCCAAAAAAATTTAATCCAAACGGGAGTTATGTTATTGATTTCTATAGCGTTGAATCTAAACCTAACCTTCTTTACTGTCTTCCAAAACAATCAAATCCAAACCTGACCTCTGTTGTTAACTTCTACAACGTTGAATTCAAACCTAACCTTTCTTACTGATTTCCAAAGAAATTTAATCCAAATGGGAGTTATGTTATTGACTTCTATAACGTTGAATCTAAACCTAACCTCTCTTACTGACTTCCGAAAAAATTTAATCCAAACGGGAGTTATGTTATTGACTTCTATAACGTTGAATCTAAACCTAACCTCTCTTACTGACTTCCAAAAAAATTTAATCCAAACGGGAGTTATGTTATTGACTTCTATAACGTTGAATCTAAACCTAACCTCTCTTACTGACTTCCAAAATAATTCAGTCTAAACCTGACTTATGTTATTGACTTCTAAAACGTTGAATCTAAGCCTAACCTCTCGTACTGACTTCCAAAAAAATTTAATCCAAACCTGATTTATGTTATTGACTTCTATAACGTTGAATCTAAACCTAACCTTCTTTACTGTCTTCCAAAACAATCAAATCCAAACCTAACCTCTGTTGTTAACTTCTACAACGTTGAATTCAAACCTAACCTTTCTTACTGATTTCCAAAGAAATTTAATCCAAATGGGAGTTATGTTATTGACTTCTATAGCGTTGAATCTAAACCTAACCTTCTTTACTCTCTTCCAAAAAAATTATATCAAAGCCTCTAAATCTCCGTTACTGGTTTGGCATTTAAAGAACCAAATCTAAACCTAACCTCTCTTACTGTCTTGTAAAAAAATCCAGTGCAATCATGATTTCACATTGCTGATTTCTGCAAACCCAAATTTGAACCTAACCTCTCATACCGACTCCGAAAATTCACATCCAAATCTCACACCTTTTCCCAACTGGCAGAAACTCAAACGTAAACGTCAAACCACCCCCATATAATTAACCCCGAGCGATACGTAATTCGTTAAAAAAGAAACGAGAGCCTCACCCCTTCCTCCAACTTTATCCACTAATAACCATCCGAAACGCAAACTCCGTCAAACTCTGCCCCGTGAAAGCACTCATCCCCGAAAAGTCAAAGCCGTCCGAAAAGCGACTTCGATTCTCCGAACCAGCCATCGGCCCTTCATCCCCCGCGATTACCGGACCACGGCGGTCCGCGGTGCATAAAGTATGACGCAATCACACGCGCCCGCCACGGTAATAATAATAACAGGGGTGGCCTGGTCCAGCGCAGCGTTAGCAGCCAGACACAATGTAACTTCCTCCGGGAGCGGCGTCAGAGAAACAAAAGATTCAATTTTACAGACGCGCTGCGTGTCCTCGCGCAGAGGGTGGCTGCTTGCCGCGCTAACGAGCCACCCCTCTTCCCGCTGCGTGAACGCGAAACACGCCACCCCTTGTCTCTCTGCACAGCACCCTCGTTCTCGTTTTTCGGCGGTAACGCGCGTTTCCCTTCCACCGTGCACGAAGACGGAACCTGGGGGACCAAGCTTCTGAAGGGAACCTTCTGAAGGGGTGAAACCGGGTGGACGGAGATAGCGAGGGTTACAGCTCTTTCACACGAGCATTCTCGTCCAATTCTCGTACTAGAGGTCTCATACACTAGATTCGTGCAGCTCGACCTATGAACTGTCGGTGAAAACACTTTGCGCTACTGATACACTTCGTTCGAGAATGATACTGAAGTGAATAAATAGCACAAAGTGTTTCACAAACTGAAATCGTGAGGCAAGTGGTTAATTCGAGAATGACACTTGGTCCAATAGTGAGTTCCATAAACAGCCAGATCGGATACGCGTAGGATCATTCTAGACTGTGCCTGAGCGTTCGAAGTGACCCAAATCGGACATGTCTTTTGCTATGTAAATGCAAGTGTAGCCCGAACACCGGACTACCTTTCCTGTGCGTGATGTTTACATTTGGCCTGATTACCGTGTCACGTCTCTCTGACGTGATGTTTAGGTTTGGCCCGATTGCCCTATGTCGTGCCTCACACGTGCTGTTTACGTTCGACCCGATTGCCGCGAGACGTGTCTCTCACGATATCGTGAGTGTTAATGTATCCAATCTCTCTCGACACGAGAGCGTGTGGGCTTCTTTAATAGAATTCCAAGATATACGTCTATAATCCCATCTGATCGGACCAAATTATCCCCGTTTCGAGTCCAAATCCACTCGTCACGTGATCAGAAATTCGCTATCGTCGCTGTTCAGCGTTGTACACCTCGCCATCGATCGTCGCATTGCACCATCTCGCAGAAATCATCTCGCGAACACACCGAATGAATTGCACAAACATGTACATATGTACATAATCGGTATTCGTCACGCAGGAAGCAAACATCGCCGCGTGAAACAGCTGTTAGGTTCGGAAGCGCAGTGCTTGAAGAAGAAATAAGAGATTAAGCGGGGAGACGGGGGGTTAAGCTGCGAGTATATGGGGTGGATGGGAATTTCCGAGGTGAAAAACGCGAGGGATCATAAACGTTCTCGGAAAAACAAGGTGCGGATCGAAATTGGCGAGAAATAAGAAAACGGCACAGTGTACAACAGGCTATAGTAAATCTGCCTGGTCAGAGAGGGTAGTAGAGGGTGCAGTGGGTGACGTTGGACATTCGTGGACGTTCGTGGACGCGAGAAGGCGAGGACGTAGGTGAAGAAAAATTGTAAATAATTTATAAGCGCGACCCGGAACACGGAAAATAAATCTCCGTCGAGTGAAAACAAAGCGTGCATAATGACAGTGATCCTTTAACTCGCAAAAAAGGAATTCGCGGAAGAGCTCGTTCCCGGCTTGGAAATATCTGGAACCGCGAGGCGGATCCGCGGATCCGCGAGAAGCGGAAAACACGGGGCCACGTCGCGAGACGTAACGTTCCGTGAAAGGGACAAAATGGAGGAAAAAGAACGGCAACGGGGATATGGAACGTCGAAAGTGTCAAAGCCAAAGATACCGAGGGGAGAAAACCGAGGACAAAAGAAAAAAAGGGGAGAAAGGGGGCAAAAGAAAGGGAATTGGAAGAAAGCAGCCGTTGAACAAAGCTGCGGAATACGGAAACAGAGAGAGAGAGAGGAGGAGGGGGGCGGATCAAACCGCGGGAAAATGTGAAAAGACAAAGACGAAATGGAGAGAAAGAAAAAGAAAATGGCGGAGGAACCCTGTGGAGTGAAAAATGGACGGAAAGAAGCAAAGCAGCGGGAAAAGAGGGGTTAGAGGACCGTTGGTACGTCGTCTGGGTTATAAAGTAACGCACGAGCGGTGGAAGAAGACGAGATAAACGGGGAAGTGGGAAGAAATGCTTATGCAAAGAGACAGGAAAGGAACGGAGAGAAAAAGGAGCACGAGAGGGCAGGGACAAGGCGAGGCAGAAGAATAAACGGCAGCCGCGTGGAGTAAACGGGGATTGTGTAGAAACAGGAGTAATTAGCGGGCGCAATTGACGCAGGCGAACTGGAGGAATCGGTTGCACGGGTCGCAATCTGAGAAACTCGACGGCGGAAGAAATGCGGCAGGAATTCTGCGGGAAAGCGGAAGAAGCTCGCGAAACGACTGAAAAATAAGTCCACCGAGCGGAGAAAACAGAGAGGAAAGCAACCCTGTGCACGGAGGACACTTAAGACAACCGCGATACTGTGTCACAAAGGACGACCTCGAAAGGAGAGCGAAGAAAAAATCGTAACGAGCTGAAGAGAGGGGAAGAAAGCGCGAGGTAGAAACAGGGTGAAAACACAGGGTGAAAACACGACGGAAACGCAGAGAGATACGGAAAAGAACGAAGGAAAAACACGAAAGAAGTAAGATAAAGACAGAGAGAGGGGGAGAGAGAGAGAGACAGAGGAGCCGGAAGAAAAGGAAGAAAGATGGAGAAAAGAGGGATTCCACCCTTGTGGACACGACACAATGGGACACGCACAATACGACGTTGGATAAAAGGCGACAGGGGGTGGAGAATGCAAGGCTGGTTAAGGGTGGGCAGAGAGGGAGAAGGAGAAAGAGGGAAGAGAGAGACAGAGAAGGGCGCGCACCCTCCGCGTTTACTGCAGTGCTCTTCAATCCTGCTGGATATTTTCGACGAGATTTGACCCTCGTCTCGCTTTTCTCTCGCTAATAAATAATAAAGCGCCGGGACAGAAATGTGTCGTAAACTGCACCCTTCGACAGAAGCCAAGAATTCATCCCTGTTCCTCTCCCCCCCTCTCTGTCTCATCCGCTTCAAAACAGACCCGTTTTGTACCCTCCGCCTGTCCCGGAGTACGTCCGACCAAAGTTTCTCCTAATCTGATACCTTTAAGCACACTTTCCGTCAGTTTTCCACCATTTTGTCCCCTCTACCACTTGCCTCTTCCGCCGTGGGACTGATAAGGCGAGCCTAGCATGAGCCACGAATAAGAACAGCTCGTACATCACGCGTGACACGAGACCGAATAATAGCCGAGCGTAAAGACAGCCTCTAAAAACGCAGCAGCCAGTGTTAACCCCTCTAGGATCAAACCGGATTTTATTGGCTCCGGCAAATCCATTTTCATCGACGCTTGTATCCACGATAAATCACAGAGCGAGTTCAAAAGAAGGGTTTTCGGAGATTTTAGGAACCCTTGGTGAAGCAGTAAACAGCCTGAATGGCGCTGGGTATTCGACGAATCGAGGAAATTATTCTTCCCAGTTCCAGCGGTCTTTTCAGAGTAAACCGAGAGATCTTTCACGATCTTCCATAAATCTCCAGCAATGGTAGCATTCTCAGATGTACCTAATGTATAACAGAGTACCCCTGCGCAAACTTGCCTCTAATGCACAGTCCAGGTTCCGTTCGAGTACGTGCCCTAGACGATGACCGAATGACTTGCCCAGTGGTAACGCGTTCTTCCCTCTATCTAGCCTGTTGATCTCGCACACTGTTCCCTATATTGACTCTTCGCGTGTTCTTCTTCATATACGATCGTCTCGGTCCTGCACGTGATGTCTCAATATAAGTTGTCCAGAACTGGTGTCGTGACTGATGAAAGTGGGCGTGCACAGTTCTCATTAGCGGCTCTTTTGATGGAACGTGCGTCAGTGTTTTGCTGCCTAACGTCTGTCAATGAGAGTCAGACGCTTTGTCGGGAATGTCCAAGCTCGAGTTGCCAATCTGAATTCGCAGATCAAGTGCACAGCGTGCACATGCACACCGATCTGAGTGCTGGACATTCGTCAAAAACTCGATAACGTCTAGCAGAAGGTTTGGCCGCGAGAAATCGACAATCCGGAAGCTGGTACCTCGAGTTTGACTTGGCTGGTCAGCGGCTGAGCGAGTGATCTACAGCGGTCTGACGTTGGGCAGGGAGAACGGTCGGAACGAAACAAAAAGAAAGAAGAAACAGGCGAGAGTTCGTGCCACGAAGACCAAAGACTTTCGCGGAGTTTGGCGGGAAGAAGCAAGTTCCCGACCGGGAACCGCGTATGAATTATTCGAGGCGAGCTTTACGCTTTATCGTTCGGGTCTATCGAATCGCGGCGGAAGTGCATCGGCGAAGGGACGCATACCAGGAACCTGGACCGGTTCTCCCCGGGATCGGGGCACGAAAATCCGCGATAAATCTCGCGGCTGACTGCCGGAACACACACGAGGAACAGTCATTTCCGGGGAATTTCTGCTCCGCGGACCGAGGACCAGGTCTCGCACGAGGTTAGGCCTGATCGATTTCTCTTCGCTCGTTATCCGAGCGAACCACCACGAGTTTCTCCAGTCCAAGTTGTAAGACTCACGTCTGATGATGTTACTTTGTGGGTACAATGCGGGGAGAGACGCAAGAGAGATAGGGTTCTCGAAAAATCGATAGACAGCAGGACATGTCAGTCAGCTGAGGTTGGAAACTGGTCATTAGGTTGGTCTAACCTTGTATATACATAGAAATGAGCACATACGAATGAGCTTCTAGAGTCCAAATTGTAAGACTCATGTCTGATGATGTTACTTTGTGGGTATAATGTGGGGAGGGATTCAAAAGAGATGGGGTTCTCGAAAAATCGATAGACAGCAGGACATGTCAGTCAGCTGAGGTTGGAAACTGGTCATTAGGTTGGTCTAACCTTGTGTACACATAGAAATGAGCACATACGAATGAGCTTCTAGAGTCCAAATTGTAAGACTCATGTCTGATGATGTTACTTTGTGGGTATAATGTGGGGAGGGATTCAAAAGAGATGGGGTTCTCGAAAAATCGATAGACAGCAGGACATGTCAGTCAGCTGAGGTTGGAAACTGGTCATTAGGTTGGTCTAACCTTGTGTACACATAGAAATGAGCACATACGAATGAGCTTCTAGAGTCCAAATTGTAAGACTCATGTCTGATGATGTTACTTTGTGGGTATAATGTGGGGAGGGATTCAAAAGAGATGGGGTTCTCGAAAAATCGATAGACAGCAGGACATATCAGTCAGCTGAGGTTGGAAACTGGTCATTAGGTTGGTCTAACCTTGTGTATACATAGAAATGAGCACATACGAATGAGCTTCTGGAGTCCAAATTGTAAGACTCATGTCTGATGATGTTACTTTGCGGGTATAATGTGGGGAGGGATTGAAAAGAGATGGGGTTCTCGAAAAATCGATAGACAGCAGGACATATCAGTCAGCTGAGGTTGGAAACTGGTCATTAGGTTGGTCTAACCTTGTGTATACATAGAAATGAGCACATACGAATGAGCTTCTGGAGTCCAAATTGTAAGACTCATGTCTGATGATGTTACTTTGTGGGTATAATATGGGGAGGGATTGAAAAGAGATGGGGTTCTCGAAAAATCGATAGACAGCAGGACATGTCAGTCAGCTGAGGTTGGAAACTGGTCATTAGGTTGGTCTAACCTTGTGTATAGATAGAAATGAGCACATGCGCGTTATCTTAGTTGGTCAGACACTTATGTCCATTAATTTAGGACGTCTACAGTAGACAGTTGGTAGGGAATTAGTCAGCTGTGATTGGCAACTGATCAGAGGCTTGGTCTAAACTCCTGCAGACATAAAAATGGGTAGATAGAAAGTATTTAATTAATTAGATGACAATATCCACCAATGTGAAACACCCAGGTACAATGTAGACCTCATAAGAAGCCAATTGGCTGTCATTGACAGCCGATCAATAGATTAGTCTAAACTCGTGCACACTTAAAACTGAGTAGCTGCAAATTAATTAGGCGTTTAGATCCACTAATTTAAAACACCTTGTGACGACTCCATAGTTCGTGCACTCACCGCCAGAGGGACTCTGGGACGTCGCCATAACCTCGATACAGCGGAGGTCTAATAGAAAAACAGTCGTCTATGATTGGCAACCGATCAGTAGATTAACCTAATTTCGTATACACATGAAGACGAAGGTACACGAACCTTTTTAATCGACTACTCGAAGACTGACGACCTAATTACGATTAGTATCTAAGAGAGGCACTCTTATCTATTGGTCATTTTGCCTGACGCCTTCTGAGCTTCTTGACATGGCACAAATACATGGATGGAGAGATAGTAAGATGGTTCTAATGCGAGTTCAATTGCTGATATCTCTATAACATCTTCTCCGATACAATCGTAAAATGGGTCACACGTGCTGTCATTATTAGTGAGAAGTGTAGCACAGCAATCAGCGATAGAAAGAAGAAATAGCGTTATTCTCTTAAACCATTAACTACATTAACTCCTCCACTATAATAACGAGTTTCATGAGCTTAGCATACAAACCATGACTCGATACATGACTGAAACTATACTTAACCTACCTTAACACGTGTAAAATTAAAATTAAATACTCTTCATACATACACTCGTACAATCCAATATAAGCATAAAACGAGGTATTAAATCGATTTAAAAACGAAACCAAAAAAATAAAAAATAAATTTCGACCTCAGTACATCCTTCAGAAAAAAATAATTTAATTTGGTAAAAATTATTTTGCTAGGGATAATATCGGGTGTCCCAAATTTCAGTCAAGAAATAATTTTGATAGAAAACACAGGTTTTTAATTAAAAATTGTCAATATTGCTCAACGATGTGTTGTTCTCCCACGTAGCTCTCCGTTTTTAATAATCATTTTGAAATCTCTGAAAGCCAGCTGACATACTGTCTTTTCCATTCGTTGGCAACACATGACTGCACAAATGGCGCGAAATTTAAATCTGTCTCAATTCACTCGTCTTAAATTCGTACTCCTAGAATTAAACACTGATACACCTATATACCTACTTACATATACGTATATACACGTATCACAGAGCCACGACCATAAATAAAAAAGCAAATAAATCACGGACACCCGTGAAATATCGTGAAGATAACGACAATCGCAGGATAATCGATAGCCAAAGCCAAACGTTGATTCGACACTCACCGAAATTAAACTGCGAGAATCGATGGCGCTGAACGATGTCAACCTGCAAAGAGAAAAAAGCCAAGGGTTTATCATCTGATGTTTATCGAGTGAATCGTTTTAACGCGGAGATAAAGCGACGGCGAGTTTCGGATACACCCTGGCCGCTGTTAGTATTACCCCGACGAATGGGCTAAAGAGTGCACTATGGGAACAGGGATTGTCGTTCGACGATTCGAAAGACCGGGATGAAAGTATTTCTAACTAATAGAATTCCAATGCTCCAGTCCGATGTTAACGGTGAAACAAATCGGATGAAAGCGGACGGATCGCGCTAGGCCGAGCCGATCGAGACAGTGTCCACTTAAATTTCGACAGCTCCGTTTTTGTCCCGTTCAACACGGGCCGAAATACGTATTTCGCCTGTCGGGGTCGTCGTTGACTTCGAATTTCGTCGGGGTTCTAACAGAGGGGCCCGGCATCACGTTGCGCCGCCCCTGCAACTCAACGCGGGATGTTTGTCAAGCGGTAATACGGTCCCAACTTCCACCGATAACGAGTCGCCAGTTACAGCATTCAGAGTTTTCCGCTGCACTCTGGATCGCAAGTTAGAGGCAGTGCCGCGATATTTCCTTGTCTCGCGAAATAGCACGTGGTCTCGCGGCGACTGTGGCGCCGCCGCCACTTGTCACGGGGTACGGGTAAATTATCGCGAGT
>NW_016913252.1:464867-504977 GCF_001483705.2 Eufriesea mexicana | reverse complement strand
GTGTCCTCTAGATTGCATTTCCTGTCTTTTAGTGTCTGGGGGTTCAACCACGGTGTAGCTAGTATTGGCTATAGCCGTGGATCGGTATGATCAATATAAAGAGGTTAGGTTCAGAAGTCAGAACTCGGTATTCAAGATGGAAGATTGAGAAGCGAGTGGAACTGACTATTGTGCAACAACGCGAAGTTGGCAGGTGTACACTGACCAAGTCTACCCTGTTTTACTTCCTCATGGGGTCTTTGGGACTTACAGGGAGATGTTGCGAATGGTCCGACTCCGATTTGGATGTAATTTGACAGGATTAACCCATTTGCATCATGAATCTACTTAGGGTGCCAAATTCTGATGACTGATCCATATCAGCACTTACTCATAATGACAGTTAAAAATATTTTCACAACAAAAGTGAAACTTATTAAGAATATAATGAACTGATGTAGGTGAGATGCTCACAAAAGGGATCAAACGTGATCTGTGGCATATGAAGATTATTCAGCAACTGATAATGGAAAAGAGTCAGCTCGCGGATTATTTCGTGTTCAGTGACAGAAATAGGTTAAAGAACAGTGAAAAAGATTAGACACGAAGCTTTCTCAGCTACGATAATCAAATTTATGAGGATAAATCACGCTCCAAGCATCTACTCTTATTGATATAATACTTGTCAATAATGTCCCTTCACTTGCTATTTCATAACCTTCATTCATATTTTATAATCTCCTGCTAGATTGTAGTTCATCCCTGACCTAATGGTCTCTATTCTTTCCCCTTTTATATACTGTCAAGCGTTTATGTTTGGAAGGGTCAAGGATTAGCCTGATTTCGACAATACAGTTACTCGGATTGCAACAGCATAGTTAGCTGATTTACAACAGTTTAGCTAGTCGGTTGGTTGATTGTTAGTTGGTTGATGGCTAGTGAGCCAGCCAGCCCATCAGTCGCTATATCGGCTAGCCGTTTTAGTCTGAATCGATAGTCATTGCGTCTGGTCTTAACGTCGATTGCATATATTCCAATATTGTTACGTATAGCGTGTCCCGTTTGAAACTTGGCACTGAATTATTTCCTAATTTCAATTCGTTTTGAAAAATATTTCTAATGGAATTGATCCTGGTTTCTTACGATGATCAAAAATATTTGCGAGGTGGGCGCGCTTTCGAGATTTAAAGGTGACCTTGGTTTTTTTTGAAGCGAATATGTATCATTTTCTAAATAAGAGGATAGCGAATTTCAGAGTGAACTCATTGTTCTATAATACTTGGTTTTTGAAGGTCGTTCATGGTCATTTAATGCTGTTTAAAGTTCACCTTCGTACATTCAAAAATTATTTCTCGGAATAATTAGAATAATAAGTAGAATAATAAAGATTTGAACAAAAATCACGAATATTGTACCCTCCTCTACTATACGAAAGATTGACAGCTTCGTGGACAAAATGGCTGTAGCCCCATACAATCAATCGCTGTTTCTGATCAATCGGACGACTGTAGTTACCTTGTTTTAGAGATTTTTGTCGCTAGTATTTAGCATAATTACATCGTACGATGTCTAAACACGATACCAAATCCATTAACCATCAGGAACACGTCAAACGACTCTAAATTTGGATAATCAAGCGATACCAAGCCTCTAACCTCTAACTCGACGTACTAATTTCCTCGTTAACTCAGCCTCTAACTCTGCTCACTCGTTAACAATCATTCCAGTTAACTAAGGTCTATGCCGAGAACAGGTTACCACCTTTTTCTCGTCCAGGGCACACACAAAACCCCTAACTGGACCTACTATCGTTCCCAATAACTCAGCCTCTAACTCTGCTTACTCATTAACACTAGAACTACCAACTCAGTCAAAATAAAATCCCAGAATTTTCCTTTTTGCAATCACCGAACACGTACACCTGCTTTAAGAATAAAATTGGTATCAACTCGTATTAAGAAAGAACTGTAATCAATATATTCACTCATATTCATCGTATCGCTGAAATTACTATAATCTGTGCACGTTATAGTTAGGTACCCATTAAAAATCGGTAGTTTTAGTGTTAACAATCATCCAGTTAACTAGAGTCTATCTAGAGAACAGGCTACCACATTCTTCTCGTCCAGAACACACCTAGAACCCCTAACTCGATCTACTATCCTTTCCACTAACTCAGCCTCTAACTCTGCTTACCTATTAACAATGAACTAATTAATTAAGGTCTATCTAGAGAACAGACTACCACATTCTTCTCGTCCAGAACACACCTAGAACCCCTAACTCGATCTACTATCCTTTCCACTAACTCAGCCTCTAACTCTGCTTACCTATTAACAATGAACCAATTAACTAAGGTCTATCTAGAAACCAGGTTACCACATTCTTCTCGTGCAGAACACACCCAGAACCCCTAACTCGATCTACTATCCTTTCCACTAACTCAGCCTCTAACTCTGCTTACCTATTAACAATGAACCAATTAACTAAGGTCTATCTAGAGAACAGGTTACCACATTCTTCTCGTGCAGAACACACCCAGAACCCCTAACTCGATGTACTAATCTTCTCAATAACTCAGTCCCTAACTGTGCTTGCTCATTAACAATCAACCAGACAGCTAAGGTCTATCTAGAGAACAGGCTATCACCTTCTTCTCGTGCAGAACACACCCAGAACCCCTAACTCAATCTACTAATCTTCTCAATAACTCAGTCCCTAACTGTGCTTGCTCATTAACAATCAACCAGACAGCTAAGGTCTATCTAGAGAACAGGCTATCACCTTCTTCTCGCGCAGAACACACCCAGAACCCCTAACTCAATGTACTAATCTTCTCAATAACTCAGTCCCTAACTGTGCTTGCTCATTAACAATCAACCAGACAGCTAAGGTCTATCTAGAGAACAGGCTATCACCTTCTTCTCGTGCAGAACACATCACCGGATATTACACCGGGGCGACACATGTCGAGGACATCGAAGAAGAGATATTACTCGAAAATTACCCTCATCCGAGCATCGGGCGCGTACCAAGGACGATCCTTCTCGCGCAGGGTCCCCGAAGGGCTCCTCTATTCCCCATTGGAAACTTATAAAACGCTGAACCGGCACATTTCACACGGCCAATTTGTTATCCCGTTCTTCCCTCAGCCCGGCACCCTCCGCGAGCTCTTCTTCCTTTATCAATTGTTCCCGAGGTTTTTCGCCCCACTCCCGCGCTGATCACCGTTTGATGAGTTCCTCGTTGGGTGAAATCGATATGCAAAACCGGACCCCGATATTCATTTTATCCACGCACCGTGCAACCAGGAAATTTGCATGGATTGATTATGGCGCGCCGTTATTATCGGGACAGGGTATCGCGGCGATCAACGGCTACAGCCAACGCCATTTCCGAGAATCTCGGAAATTTTTTACTCTCCCAATGCTAGGTCCCATGATACGAGCTTATCGCGTGTGTGTATCCCTGGTGTGGTTGGGGTTATGGCCGCTCAGATTAGAACGTTTGCTATGGACGAGTGTAACGTTTCAATCAGAGATACCGATCGAGAATTTTTTAAGATTTCTATGCAAAATCGGTTACGCGAAACGTGTGTGTAACAGAGGTGCAGATGAATGACCGATTAACGAGTTCCCTGTGGAAAACGTGTATACACATTGAGCACACCAGAATAGAACTTTGGATCGACGTGTATATTTTGCAAAAAGGTGTATACGCGTTGAGTCCGCTACAATGGAGCTTTGAATCAATGGTATACACGTTTTGTGTATACCAATATAATAAAAAATAAAGGAATGTAGAAAAATAAATAATTACCATTGATTATAGAAAATTGAAATTTCAATAAGACGAAATAAAAATGTCATTTTGTACTATGTTTTCTTTGTATTACCGATAGACCTGCAATATTTATTATGAGCCATTCATTGTACAAATTGATTAACTTCATAAAACAAAAAGTGGAGAAATGCAATTAAATAATGTAGTTATGAATATACCAAGTGCTTTCACGCTTAAATTTAAGATTTTTCAAAAAGTGGAGTTATTCGATTTGTGCAGTGAATGGCTCATATTCTACATGTATTGTGCGAATGGTGAGCGTGGTGTGATTACGGCATAAGGTGTCATTACCTGTGACAGTACCTTATGCCCCAATCACGCCACGTTCACCAATCTTCCTTTCTTTTTTTCATTCGTTATTTAATTTCTTTTTTTTTTCAAATAAAATACTGCGAGAATGGTGAGCGTGGTGTGATTAAGACATAAGGTCACCGACTGTGATAGTACCTTATGCCCCAATCACGCCACGCTCACCATTCTTCCCTTCTTTTTTTCATTCCTCATTTAATTTCTTTTTTTTTTCAAATAAAATACTGCGAGAATGGTGAGCGTGGTGTGATTAAGGCATAAGGTCACCGACTGTGATAGTACCTTATGCCCCAATCACGCCACGCTCACCATTCTTCCCTTCTTTTTTCATTCCTTATTTAATTTCTTTTTTAAAAATAAAATACTGTGGGAATGGTAACCGTGGTGTGATTAAGGCATAAGGTGTCATTGCCTGTGACAGTACCTCATGCCCCAATCACGCCACGTTCACCAATCTTCCTTTCTTTTTTCATTCCTTATTTAACTTCTTTTTTTTTTTTTCAAATAAAATACTGGGAGAATGGTGAGCGTGGTGTGATTAAGGCATAAGGTCACCGACTGTGACAGTACCTTATGCCTTAATCACACCACGACCACCAATCCCACAATACACGCAAAATATATTACACGTCTATCGATAATATAAAGGAAACATAGCACTAAATGACATTTTCATTTCGTCTTATTGAAATATAAGGTACTATCACGGATGGTGACCTTATGCCCCAATCACACCACGCTCACCATTCCCACAATATTTTACTAAAAAAAAAAAAATTGTTTATTCTCCTTAATATATTCGATATTCCCCGTACAATGTATACAGTTTTCAAACTGAATTAATTATTTTCCTAGTCAAAATCGTTTATGCACACCATATTTATGTATATTTATTGCGTACATTTATTTATTATATTTATTCACGTATATTTATTATATTATGTATATTATTACAAGTCGGTAGTTCCAGTGTGAAATTCAAACTTCGCGGTTAAATGGTCAAACAATTTCCGTGAAAAATGATTCAGATACGTATTATTATTTTTATTTTATCCATAAGAAAAATGCTGTGATATGCAGTGCGGATTACGCAATGGTTTCCGGTCTTCAATCTCTCCACCCTTTTCTCCGATTCCACGGAAGGGTTGAATAACATTCGGCGCTTCCCCGACATCCCTCCGAGTCGCTGGAACGGAAGCGATCGCTCGTCGTCTCGTTCATAATTCACGATTAAAAAAGGGCGGATCGACAAGAGGGACGAGGGACCGCGCGGTTCTAAAACATTCCTCGAATCGGCACACAAACGGCCGGTCGGACGGGGGAGGAAATGGCCCGGCCATAGATTTTTACGGCCCGTTTTCCAGCAAGCAAATCGCGACAATTTTGCCGGCCGTCGATGCGGAAAATGAGTTTCTGCGCTGCCGGAAGTTCGCTGGATATTCGCGGCTCCGCTCGGCAAACGTCGGCAAACGTACGATCTCTTCCTGTTCGACGAAGAATGCGCCGTACGTATTATCGGCTCGCGACACCATCGAGAGGAGGGAAAAAGAAGGAAAAGAAAGGGGAACGAGCGCGATCGTGGAAGAAAGAACTTTCGAAATAAGTAAGTTTCGCGAATCTTCTCGTGGAATGTCGAGACATCTAGGAAGATCGTTTACGGCCGTGTCGAAGAACGAAGAGCAGTGATTTGTGCGCGTTTTCACTTGTTTTCGATTGGAAAAATCAAATTTAGATGCAGTCGGGTTAGGTTAGGAGAAATATTGGGTTTTTTAATGGTATTTATTTATTTGTGTTGGGACGTGGCGAAATGTAAGCACTCTTGAATTTGAACGAACACAATTTTTATTTTTACCAACGTATAGTTCAGATGTGATACAAAAATGACGACGACTCGAGAACAAGTAAGGGCTCAGGAGACACGCGGTTCTCTACGCCTAATGAACCCCAATCCTTTCAGGATATACTTAGTTCACGTAACTGATAATAGATGTAGCCAATTGTCAATGTTGAGTCTCAACAATTTATTAACAGGGAGTAATTTGTTGGAAAGAGATAAACAAAAATATAAGCAAACGGAAGTAGTAGATCTAGAGGAATTAATGAAAATCTACTGTCATTATGGAGGAGTTTGTGGTAATGGTTACATAGATTTTTAAATATATATGGATTGGAATGAGTGGAACAATTATACATGAGATTGAAATATCTAATGAATTCAGGTTATTATGATAAATGAGTATGCGTGTAATGAATTGTGTATATTAATGTAATGTATGAAAGAAGAAAGAAAAAAGAGAGTGGAATATGTCAGTTGCAATTAAGTATTAATAGAGAGAAGACGTGTGAGCATGTGACAGTGATAAAATAATTATATTTCAACCTAATATTTATGTTTAATAATCTTTGTAATTAAATAAATAATTGTTCTTATTCTTATTAAATTTCATCCACCACTAACAGAGTTAGGGGTAAATATAATATCGTTATATGAAAGAATCAAGGACCGAATCTAAATTTTTAAGATACAATAAATTAATATACAATGGATTACGAACACAAGATATTTCGGAATAATGAAATATCGACTGAATGAAATATTCAATTGAATTGACAACAGAGTCGTTGGTTAACGCGAAATTTTGACGAATGTCCAGAAATAAATTCTCGAATATTTATAATTCTCTTAATAAAACTCTCGATGTGGAGAAGCTATCCACTGATAAAATAACTTGCACCCACTAGCCAATTAAATAAGAAAATTTCCAGTGATTATTGAACGACAGGTAAATACATCGTACACATCGTGTATCACATTCGCGCCACCCGAACACGGAACTCAGTCGCGCCACTAGACCGCAGCGGGAGCGTCCTAAAGCTCGCGACACCACCGAACGCCACGCGAGTCCCGTACCCAATCCAACGCGATCTCTCAACTTTCCACAAACCTCCACCCTATTATCCCCACGCCCAAAACAAAAATCAGGCAAACGAATAAAGAGAAAAATATATATTCGACATCAACGGTGCCCTATAGACCAATCCTCTGAGGCCAAAACCGAGCAGGAAGCAAAGCAGGTTGGCCGCTTAACGTGTTAAAGGAGCTTCCAGGCAGCTCGGAAAACATTTACCAAGTTTAATATTAAACCCGTCGATCGATCAATCCACGCTGAAACATTAAATTACAATCTCGGAGACCGCAGCTATCGAATTCTTGGCCCCGCCGATTCGATTTTCCTTTATTAATTCCTCCCCGGTCGCAAATATCGGTTCGCACCTTTCGATCCGCGTGCAAGATTGGCAATTTTTTTTCACGGCTGCAGTGCCGGCGTCGGTGTTTTCGCCAAGCCCGGAAAATCGAGTTACTGGGTTCGAAATTCGAAATTCGGGGGAAGATCGAGCGGAAGGATCGATGGAGGATCGGCAGACGAACCCCATTGTTACGAATGATCAGGTTACCTGGGAGGGAAAGAATCATCGGCGCCAGACTTTATCGAGGCCCGTGATTCCACGATAATTGTATTATATACAATTACACGCCGAAGCCTGGATTCGCGCGATGGAAATTCGCCCTAACTCCGCGGAGAATGAATGAATCGCTTCGTTCTCCCGCTCTTGCTTCCTTTATTTCCGTGTAACGTGAAGTTCCATTCCGGATAAACGAATCTGGCGATTCTAATTGGTCGTGTTCGGGGAAAATGAGCGTATTCCACCATTTTGTGGAATTTTTATCAAAATTCGAATTTTAGAAAATTCTATCGTCAATGGGGTTGGAGATAATGGAAAATCCATTGTATATGGATTGGCAGGAGAAAAAGATGTTAGGCTATGAAATATAGTTATTCCGAACTAAAGGGAAATTAAAAGTAATGATTATTATTACTGCAGAATGGTGGAAACTGGTTTTAAGAAACCAAAAATTGACAAAGCAACAAGAACGGAATAACACAAACTCAAAACTCATAAACTAATTTAAGTTAGGAAACGAACATCAAGATAACGAAACGAAGACACGCAAAGACGAAGAAACAGGAATTAAATAAAATTATACAAGAATTAACATTACAAAAACATTCGTGTCGTACAAATTGTCAGATGTGCAAGTACCTATTTAAAACAACCCTTGTCATTTCTAGTAATTTTTCAAAAAATATACTCCCCAATTAACCCCTTGCACTCAGCAATTTTTTCGTTACAGAAACATAGTAATTCGAAGACTTTCCACCATAAAGTCGACGATATTTTTAAAACGATGAATAAGAAATCGTATGCAAATTAATACGTAGAATTATTTTATTTCGACATTCCAGCATCGTTGGCAAATTTTAAATTCGACTGAGAGTCGCCTCTCGAGTGCAAAGGGTTAAATATAAATACATCTCCAATTTGTTCAATAAACTTTTCTCGTATTCCAATTCAGGAAGTAAATACATCAATTTTTATAATACTAATTCCACGACGAAGTGAGTTTTACTCTCAATTAACACGATGCATCGACATCAAAGAAGTGCAGAAAATTTCCAAAAATCTTTTCCGACTCGAACCCCATACAGTGGTCGAATGGTGGTCGAACACCATACCAAATCCACTGTGCAACCTTCGCTCACCAATATGGACAAGCAGTGGCGGGCTGATAAATCGCATGGTTACTCCGACCACGCACAGCAGCCTCTAGCGTCTCATTATTCCGTCGCGTTTATTAACAATATGGCGTCGCGAACGAAACGGCAGTCGATAAATTCCGACGTCATCCGACATTCTCCGCCATCGGCAGCCGAGTCTCGATTCGATTTCGTCGCGTTGCGGATTCGCGACGCCAATGCGTGCAACGCGGGTAAAAATGGCGCCGGATCCCACTGTCAACAGGTATAATTTCGCCGGTTAAAGTTTATCGGGACGACTGTGGCGGGTGAAGTGCGAATCGAATGGAGGACCACTTCGTCCCATTACCGTTTCATACCGGCTCCGTTTCGGCCATCGTTAACACAGTTTATTTCCTCGCTCGGACATTTTCTCTTGCACCTCTTTTCACGCGCCTCGTGAAGTGTGTACAAAGAGGGTGTAATATTCGAAACACGTACTCGAGCCACGTTTCGTGGCGAAACAGCGGTTAAGTTGAGGTTAATCCGACTCCAGCACGGTCCGGCCGCGCCATCTTGTTGCCGCGCGCAGTTAACGCGGGAAATTTGAAACGCGTGCGAGGATGTTCCTTCAATTAGAGGTTACAACGTTATGGAAATTTTAGTATCGGCGTGTAACGCGATTCTGAGTTGATTTTTACAACGAGACCTTTTTGTATTATGCTTTCAGTCATTCTTTTTTATTTTTTGCGAGGGCGTGAAAAGTTTGTAACGTGTACAAGAATTTTCCTTTAACTAGAGGTTATAACACCCTAGTAATTTTAGCATCGGCGTGAAACGTGAGTCTGATTCGATTTTTGAAGCGAGATCTTTTTGTCTTCTTTTTATTTTTATTTTTTTTTTATTTTTTCAGAGAGTGTGGGAAGGTTGGAGCGCGTAGCATCGTGTTTTCGGTTAATTAGCAGTGAATGTGGAAATAATTACTGGTTTTTCTGTATCGTGTTATACGTATCGTTTTTCCCTCTGTTGGAAATTTTTAAGGGAAAATTGGGAAAGTGTATAACGAAAATTGCCGTTAATTAATAATTAATTGGAGGTTAATTGATTATTTTCAGGTTCGTATCGGGTATGTTGTTTCGCTGCTGGGTTTGGTGAAAAGGTTGAAACGCGTTCGTTCATGGTTTGATAGTAGATGGTGTAGATTAGTCGTTTTAACTGGTGTTATATGGAGGGCTGAATCGGTTCTTCGAGATTTTACGACGCTCCATAAATGGAATGATTTGTTGGACATTATTGAACTTGTCTTGATGGACTTTGTCGCGTTATATGGGAGAATATACAGCGTTCTACGTGAAAGCTTGCAGTTATATTCGTAAAAAGATTATTTACGATCTATAAAAATTCATATAACACAGTATATTATTTTTCCTGTACTAAATAATTTGTATAGGAATATCTATTGTGCTTGAGAAAATTTTTCGATATTAAATAGTGTTAAATAAAATAATAAAAATTATATTTAATATGATGGAATATAATATAACAACAAGTTAAATTTCCAAACTCTGATTCTAACTTTTCATGTATCAACTTCCATACAAATTTTTCGCTCCACATTTTATACTCGACACAGCTGTTCATATAAATCCACGGAGAAATTTTCATTTAGTTATTACAATCCGAGATAAAATATTATTATAATTCCCATACATTTTCTTTCTCTATTTTTCTGTTCCATTCATATTTATTACGGTTATTCCTAAAATAGATATTTCTTTTCAACAAAAATTCTTATTTTTAATATATTCATTTATTGGCTTTCTCTTTGATTATTAAAATCTCAAATAAAATAATAATTATTATTATGACTCCCATACCCTTCTTTCCTCCATTTTTCTTTTCCATCTATTTAACATAGTTATTCCTAAAATAGATATTTCTTTTTAACAAAAATTCTTATTTTTAATATACTCATTTATTGGCTTTCTCTTTGATTATTAAAATCTCAAATAAAATAATAATTATTGGTATGACTACCATACACTTTCTCCATTTCTCTATTTCATCCATTTAACATAGTCATTCCCAAAATAGATATTTCTTAAAACAACTATTCCTATTTTTTAATATATTTATTTACGAGTTTTCTC
Source organism: Eufriesea mexicana (assembly GCF_001483705.2). Lineage (NCBI taxonomy): Eukaryota > Metazoa > Arthropoda > Insecta > Hymenoptera > Apidae > Eufriesea > Eufriesea mexicana. Next base: position 494,119 of record NW_016913252.1, on the reverse strand, counting down.
TCTGATTATTAAAATCTCAAATAAAATAATTATTGCTATGACTCCCACACACTTCTTTTCTTTATTTTACTATTCCATCCATTTAGCATAGTTATTCCTAAAATAGATATTTCTTAAAACAACTATTCCTATTTTTTAATATATTTATTTACGAGTTTTCTCTCTGATTATTAAAATCTCAAATAAAGTAATTATTGCTATGACTCCCACACACTTCTTTTCTCTATTTTACTATTCCATCCATTTAGCACAGTTATTCCTAAAATAGATATATTTCTTAACAAAAATTCCTATTCTTTAATATATTTATCTATGGGCTTTCTCTTTCATTATTAAAATCTCAAATAAAATAATAATTATTGCTATCACTCCCACACATTTCTTTTCTTTATTTTACTATTCCATCCATTTAGCACAGTTATTCCTAAAATAGATATATTTCTTAACAAAAATTCCTATTCTTTAATATATTTATTTATGGGCTTTCTCTTTCATTATTAAAATCTCAAATAAAATAATAATTATTGCTATGACTCCCATACACTTCTTTTCTCTATTTTTCTATTCCACATTAGATATTTTTTTACACACAAATTCTTATTTTTAATATATTTATTTATGGGCTTTCTCTTTGGTTATTAAAATCTCAAATAAAATAATAATTATTATTCTTACACACTCTTCCTTTCCTTCCTTTCCTTCAACTTCTTCCAACCTAATTATTCTCAAATTAATCCAAAATGAATATTTTCCTTCCTTCCTTCAAAGGAAACTATCACTTTTGATACATCGATCCAAAGATTTCCTCTCTGACTCATTCGACAAAATTCCACGCACTTCGAACACTGCTTTTTAAAACAAAAATTCCTGTTTTTCAATTATATTTATTTATTGGCTTTCCCTCTGATTATTAAAATCTCACATAAAATATTAATTATTATTCTTACATACTCTTCCTTTCCTTTAACTTCTTCCAACTTAATTATTCTCAAATTATTCTAAAATGAATATTTTTCTTTCTTTCCTCAAAGGAAACTACCACTTCCGATACATTGATCCAAGGATTTTCTCTCTGACTCATTCGACAAAATTCCACCCACCTCGAACATTTCTCCATCGCTGCAATCCCTCGCGAAATACCCCCAATTCCCCGCGGTTTTAAAACACCCGTCGAATGTAAATAAAAACCTGCAACATCCTTACGCTGCTGCGAATAGAGGCACGTTTTGCGCCCAACTTCGATACACCTCGCAAATCACGCGGTACCACGCTTTCCACTTAACCAACGAACCATCAACGGCTTCTAAATCTCCCACGAATCCGCTGTTCTAATTTCGTTACGACCAAAGTTCCTCGACCCACGAAATAACTTCGCTAATTATATTTCGCAGCTATCGCTGACCCCGATAAAACCGGGACAAAGATCGCGCAGCCACGTTTCCGCGACAGTCGTAGTACGACCGAAATCCCCGAACGGAAGCTCTGCCTGCTGAAATCGTGACCACGACCTTTATTTTATCGTGTTCGATGCTCGCTCCTCTCGACGTTGCCTTCATCGACGTTGCAAACGCAAGCGAGTGGAAACAAAACGCACGTCACTGTATTTTATACTCGATGATCTCAACGAGGCCTCTAAAAATAAGATCTCCTTAACAGTTTGAGTCCCAAGCAGCGCGATAGCGCTCGTCAGTCAAAGTGGCGCCCTCAACTTTGCTGATGCACGTACGTCACATAGCACCAACATGCGCTATTACGACGATTGGGATTTTTCGAAATAAAATTAAACAAGCGCTATCGCGCCGTTTGGACTTCTTCGCACTCGATTAAGACAAGCGTTATCGCGCTGTTCGGGGCTTTTCGACCGTGTTCCTCCGAAAGCCTCTGGGACTCAAACGGTTAAGGAAAATTACTAGCACGATTGGCTAGCATAGCTTGCTTTCAAGAGCAATTAAATGACGCACGATTCGAATTTATCAGAACTGTAAACCATATTTTCTTGCAAAGTAGATTTACAATTTAATTAAAAAATTATATTACGTTTATTTATAATTATTCATTTTTCTTCTCCCTCTTTGAAAATCTTCGAGGACAATAGGATCAGTGATCTATTTGCACTTTTCCTTTTCCTTTTCCTTTTGTCCCTAACAGCTATCCCACCAACGGGGATACCTATGGGCAGCACGACATCAACGACTGAGGACCCCCACAGTGTTAAAGGATCTCTCGCGAAAGGAAAATTTATTCCTCAAAATCGTGACTACGAACTCTTCTCATTTTTAAATTAAATTTAACGATATAACATCGTCCAACCATTCCCCTGAATTTTCAATTTGCACCCGGAAATCCCGACTCTGAAGGATCTCTCGTGAAAGCAAAATATATTCACCACGATCTCTTTTCTCTAAATTATGTTTAATAATGTAATATCGTGCAACTATTCGCGTGAATTTTTATTTCAAGATGTTACTTACTTCCCCACCCAAGTGGCAAGTACCTTCTCGAGTACCTTCATCCACAGTGGGACCGGAAACCGGTGGAATTAAATGGCGATTCGATTTGCGCTCGACTCGATGATCTGAATTTCTCCTGCAGCCTGGATTTCTTGGGAAAAAGAACGTTAAAACCCGTGAGAATTCGCCTCGTCTGAAAAAGACTTCGTGCCCCGTTCGGAAGCCTTGACAATGAAAAAGAAGAAACGAATCGGGACCGGGAAACGAAGGATCAAGGTACAGTAGCCAAGAGCAAGAGTTTGGAAGAGTAGATGAAGGGTGGTGTAATTGATCGATCGTGAGTCGAGGGTTTCAGACGGATAAACGAAATGTTCCTTAACCTTCTTAACAGTGTGAGATCGTTTTTGAAGTAGGTTATAGTCATGATTCATGGAACAGGCCGATCAGGATCGTGTGCAGCTGACAAGACGAGTTTGCAAACTTGCAGGAATTAAAAGTTGAAGGTATTTCTACGATGAACTATAAATTGTTATTGCAACGTTATTATTATACTTAATAGTCAGCTTGATATATAAATTTACTTTGAAGTAAATATATGTATATTTACTATAATAATTGGTGAAAGCACTAGGGAATATCTAGAAGACTTTCGCAGATTTTCAAATAATATTGTTACGAGATCATATCCAGTCGGTATTCGGCCAATAATTATTTAATAATTGTTTAAATAACAATCGGCTGTTGATTATAAAAGGAGCGTCTTCCATCGAAGTTCAGAGAGTACTGTCAACCTTTTCAGTAGGGAAAATCTATTCCGACGGTTTAGAATTCTTCGGCAACCCAGCGATCTAACTTGAAGAATAAGAATTTTAGGAAAGATCATACTGTATTATGAACTATGGTAGGTACATATGGCGATCAATATTATTTCGGAATGGGAACTCAGAGTGTACACTGGAAACGTAAAGTTATCAAACCGGGTACCAAGAAACTTGATCACTATATCGTTATGTTTGTCTTCGAACATTAATTCTTCGCGATCTACGATATAGCAATTTTCGAAGTGTAAAATGCACACTGTGGGTATTAAATGTAACCTAAACGAAAGATTTCTTCGAATAAAATCAGTATCCTGTCATACGAAGCGTGATTTATTACTAAAATAAAATCGTTGTCATAGTTAGTAAGGCAGTGGATCAAACACACTTGGATTATAATATATCATTTTATTTTTGAAATAATACTCTGCTTCATTTAAGAATTATTAAATACACTAACAAACACGTTTCAGCAATTGTTAATTTTTATATCAGAAATTAAAGTAGAAAAATTACATATTATATGTATATTATAATAAAACCGTGGCCAATAAGAATATTTTCCTATACACAAAATTTTATGAAATAAAATACTGACTATGCAAACTCGAATTACTCAAAAAATCATGAAGCAATCATGAAGCAATTGAATTCGTTCGGAAAATTCGAAGGGAAAAAGTCGCGAAGTGCAAAGTGTTAAGACGATTCGGCAGCCATAACCACTCGCGGTGGCAAGGAATTCACAGACGAGTGTGCCAGAATGGTCCAGTGTTTCTGTAACAATTGCCTAACAACGTGTGTACCACGTCGTTCGCGATTCTGTAACAAAAAGATTACAACGTGCGTGACACGTCTTTCCAGCGCAAGTGGTTAAGGCGGCTTATCGTCTAACTCACTAGCGCCACCACGGCCCGTAACTACGATAGACGTTCACCGTCAATATAACATAACACCATCCAATTATTTTCTAATTTTACTAATATAATCATGCAATTTTCTTCCCACTAAGCTTGTCACATTGTTTGCACAATATCGTTTTCGCTGATTTTTCGACCGTTGTGCGATCGTTATGCGATCGTTGTAAAATTTGAAGGTTTCAAATAAAAATTGAAAAAAAAGGAGGAAACGCGTACGAGCGTACTTGTGATGGGGTTGAATGGAAGGTTTCGGGGAATTATAAGGCGACACGAGGAATTTGAACGTGGTATAGCGAACGCATCGACGATATCACGTGGACAAATTGCGATCGTTGCGGCCGCGATGAATCCGCGGATGGAGGAACGGTGACTGAAATATGGAACGATAAAAGCGGCGGGAACTGGCCGGTGATTTAACACCGAGGGGTTGGAAGTAAAGGGATATCGACGAAACCGGAAATAGGGTGTGTAAGAAGACGGTTCAGAAGCGAAGGGAACTGTAATGGCGTATTAACTCCTTCGCGACCGATTTCTAACGATTTCTTCGAATCTGTGAAACGGAAAATCGTTTGAGAAGAGTCTGATTTAACCCCGTAATTCTCATATCTCTTTTTCTCCTGAAAATTTTTGACGAGGTATGAATCATCACATTTAAAAGAAAATTATTATTTATCTTCATATAATAAAATATTTCTTGTCTATCGTAATGTTGCTCCTATAATACGTTTTTGAAACATTATAAGAGACAATGGAACGATTATTTTTATAAATATAATCCTTCAAACAATTTATTAATAATTCCCTGTTGTTATGAAATTGCAATAATAAAAAATTGAATCCCTTTGTAACAAAATTTAAATAAATTTCCTAAATTTTGAGAAATTATTGTATATGCAAATAATAATCAAAACGCTATATTCCACTATGCTAAAACAATATTATTTATATCTATCTATTTCGCATTAAATTGTTACTGCACGTACTTCAAATTTAAAAGCAAAAATAACTTTTGAGCTCCCTTAGACATCCACAGTACCCAAAAGATTAATAATTTAAAAATCGTGTGACACTCGTATTCTTTATTTCGTCCAATTTTGTATTTCTACAACGATATTCATTTTTCAAATAAAATTCTTTTCCAATTATATGAAACCATATATATCAAAGTATTATTATTAAAATACTTTAAAAAGTATTATTTTATTATATACGAAAGAAACGTATTATAAAAGTGGTCTAAGTGAAACTTAAAAACAGATCAATTTATCAGTTATTTCACAGCACATTATTTTAAACTGAATTAATTCAACATAATTTTCACGATATTACTTATCGGTCATTCAGTTAATTCTAAAAATGATCTAAATCAATTCAAACATTGAAAACAACATTTTCGTATGAGATTCACACAAAATTTCATGTTAATAATAAATTTTTATTAATGGAGACTAATAAAATTCGAAATAAAAATGTTGCAAGATATAAAAATATTTTTTAATTAATTCAAACGTGATCCATTAAATATTTCGAAACCAAAAATATATGACTTAGACCACTTTCATAATTATGGACAAATATATATTGTTCTCCATCTTAATCTTGCACCTGCCATGCCCAAAATATCAGAAGCGTGAACAGGCAGAAAGTGACAAGGGACGACTATTTTCATACACGCGAAACGCATAATTCTTTTCTGGTATAACGATGTTAAAAGTTTAATCGCCTGTGACAAATTTTAAATTCATGGGCTAACGCTGCGCTAAAATTTGTTTTGAAAATACCGCTAGGGTATCGGGGATAATCGAGGAGAACGATGATTTACGCTATCGACGAATGTATTTTAAATATCCCGGAATATAAAATATGAAGAACGTAAAGCCTCTCGCTACACTTAACACGCGACCATATCTCGCGAGTCAACCGGGCTTTCGTTCGACCAGTTTGCTTTTAGCCAAAATAACGAGTAATAGTCGAAACCGTTCAATCCGCTTTCAGATTTCGCTCCATTTAAAATATTAAATATATCTCGCGCGTATTTTCCGCGTTGCGAAAAACACGCTGCATTTTCCACCCCAATTCTCCGCCATTTTAATCGGATTTGATATTTCGCTGGACGTAAGAATAACGCTTTTGCAGCACCGCTCGGCTTGTTAGCCGAAGTAAGAGAGAGAAAGAAATTATTTACGTGGCACGGGAAGCGCGTCGAAATCACGGAAATATCGATGGAAACGGGACGAAAGGGAATCACGGATGCGAGCTTTTGTACCGACCAGCGAGACGTATAATTCTAATTTAATAATTAATTACAGGTAATTGCAAACGGAGAGAGTGGAGAAAGAGTCTCGAAAAGGTTCGTCCCATCAACTCGAAAAAGTTCATTTACCCGAGTAATAAATTAGCGCATCCCTTGATTAAATCTACCTTTCCATTACGAAATCCCCACTGTGACGATTACAACAATAAAAAGGTAAACAGCAGACGTGCGCGGAGTTCTGCAACATCGTCTGGCATGATACAACAACGTTTACGGGATAACAAATTTACGCGAAATAAGTTCGATAAAAACCATGAATATAAATGCACGAAATATGTGTAATCCGTTTTATGATATACAAATAAGATAACACGGGACTGAAAGAAGTGGGAAATACAAAAGCACGATTTTAAAATAACCTTATTCGAAACAATTAGATTATAATCTGTATAAAAAGTGCAATTTACTCGAAATAAATGGAATAAAAGGTATAATATGCGTTAAAAACTATAGAATTTGCCAATAAACTACATTGTATCATATATGAAATGAAACAACAGAAATAGAAATTAAAAAATTTTTTTAAATCGTCGTATATTACGATAACAATCTGTATAAAAAAGCAATTTTATGGAAATAATAGAAAATAAAAATACGTTAAAAATTATACCCAATAACCTTTGCCCTATCAGATATGAAATTAAATAAAAATGATAGAAATTTAGGAATCTAAAAAATCGTTCGATATTACAATATCGATATACATAAAAAAAGCAATTTCCCCGAAATAATTGCAATAAAAACCATGAATATAAATACACCGAAAGTGCATCGAATTAGCCTCACCCTGCTATACTGGGTGTCTCGTTTAAATTGCCATAGGGAACAATTCTCTAGAATCTTTTTCAAAAATTCCTTTTTCATCGTGTTAACCTAAATGGAACGAAATGAAATATAAAGCAAAAAGTGCTGAACAGTATCAAAACTTTTATTGCCAACTATATATGAACAGTCTGAATAAAAGGAAAAATCCTAATGAAAATCTCGAGCGTAAGTAAACCCATATGAAAAAGCAATCGCGATAAAACTGCTGAAAATAAATGCACCACTAAAATACATCTCTATAGGAAACCGATTCCAATAAAAACTTGGAAAATAACTACACAAAAAACACATACACCTAACCTAGCCCTCAACCACGCGAACTATAATAAAATAAAACGAAACGAAAAGAGATAATAAAGAAACTGAAAAACTCGGCTGTTAGGGGTCCAGAAACGCAGAAACAAAGTCGAAACGACCGGAGCGATCGTAAAAAGAGAGTTGGGAGCAAGGTAGAGGGCGCTGCGAGCTGGATAGACGGCGCCACCGTCGAGCGGGACAACGCGATGGCGTACCGGTGAAGAGGAACTAGCGAAAAAGTCACGTATATCAAAACCAATCACGAAAAGTATGCTGAAAATAAATACTCCGCCTAAATACACGTTTATAGGAAACCAATTCCAATAAAAATCCGGAAAATAACTGTATTAAAAGCACATGTACCTAATTCCATCGTCGATCACGAATCGCGAACTAAAATAAAACGAAATGAAAAGGGATAATAAAAAGTTAGAAAACCTCGGATGTCGACAGTAAAATGCAGTGGACAGGACTGGGCGCTGCGAGCAAGGTAGAGGGCGCTATAAGCAAGATAGGCGGCGCCACCGTCGAGCAGGACAGCGTGACAGTGTGCATACGCAGAGAAGTGAGTCAAAATCTGCGAAAAAGTCACGTATATCAAAAGCAATCACGAAAAATATGTTGAAAATAAATACTCCACCTAAATACACGCTTATAGAAAACCAATTGCAATAAAAACCCGGAAAATAACTATATTAAAAACACATGTACCTAATTCCATCCTCGATCACGAACTAAAATAAAACGAAACGAAAAGGGATAATAGAAAGTCAGAAAACCTCGGATGTCGACAGTAAAATGCAGTGGACAGGAGCGGGCGCTGCGAGCAAGGTAGGCGGCGCCACCGTCGAGCGGAACAGCGCGATGGCGTACCGGTGAGACGGAGCGAGACGAGGGCCAGCGAAAAAGTCACGTAGGTCGCTCTGGTCCAACGATGATGACGGAGGCTGTTGTTGCTGCTCGCGGCAGCCGTCGAGACATGGAATTATCGCAAAGTTGCCGACCAGCCGGGAATACCAATGAATCCCCGTCGGACAACGCGGGAGTATCGGCTGCCGGACGTCCTGCCGGCGAAACGTCGCGACGCGACGCGTCGTTCGACCCGATCCTCCTTCCGGAATCCCGCTTAATGGACCTTCGTCGGCTACTCGTCCCTCTCTCCCTCGCGACTTTCATCCCCCAGCCCTCGACAGACCGCCGACTCTAGCGCCACAAAGGAATAACATAACGGATATTTTCTGCACACTTTGCTCCGGGTCCAAGCGTCGCGATAAATCGTCGGTCAGAGCTGAAATTTGCCAGGGATGAACGCGATGGCCGACGATCTGCATTTCATGAAAAAGCCTTTTGTCGGGACAGCCTCGCGAAGCCGAGTTCTTCGGGCAAGTTTAGATTTATTCCTTCAACTTTGTTCGTTCGCGTTATCGTGGATGCTCCTTCTCTTCACGGATGGTCTCCCTAGTCTCCCTGGTCCTGACAATTTCTCTGTACGTTTCCCGTCTCTGTCTACCTCTCTGACGAAGAATAAAAGCTTCCTTGAGTAGGCACGAAGACGAAGAAATGACGTTAAATGACGTAATGTGTGAGAAGGATTTTCGTTTTCCAATTTTAGGTCTCGTTTATCGGTGATTAAGAGAGATCAAGTTTCCTGGACGATTAATTTGCTTGGAATTATGTTGCTACTAGGGGTCTTTCAGGGCTGGCTAACTTGTCGGATGACCGGACTTTTGCTCAGGATTCCAGGCGCTGGATTATGCCGAGGATAAACCTTGTTTGACCGCTACGACTGAAAATGTATTAGATACTCGAGTTCTGGAATTCTGGAGACTCCTCTGCCTCAGTCGAAATTTGTGTCCCTCGTTAGGTCGTCGGTGCAGGCTAACGCTGCTCCTATATTGTCAGAAGCATTATACATACACGTTTCCCCGAAATTTCTAAGTGACTCACTTGCATGTTTTATATTGCGTTGCTGAAGTTACGTTATAGAGTCTCTGCTGTTAGGCCCTCTTCGTGATACAGCGTTGTAAATCGACCTTGTTACATAGTCTCCATTCTAGGAACCGTAGCAGAGTTCCAGTTGAGGATTCGAGAAAATCATACATGGCAAAGCTGGCTCTGTCGTGCAGTAACAGCTCTATTTTCCGAAGAGCCATTGTGTCCTCTTCCTCAAAGGGAACTACGTAACTCTATTGGCACAAATCAGTTCTTAGAGATACTCTTTGAACAGTGATAACACGACGCGATACTACTATCCTGGACACTTGTTGGATTGCCAGGTCTTCGCGCGTTGAAGGATCTTTATTCCAAGTGAAATTGCAGAAAAATCGTGAGGAAAATTGCATCATAGGATTCTATCATCCATGAACAACCCTATTTTCTAAATTGTCATCGTACCTTTTTCTTTGAACAGAAACACGACTGCCCTGGCCCAAGTCAATCCCTAAAATTGCTCTGCGAGTAGAAGACGTCATAGTAATACTAATTGTGAGATGACAAGATAAATCCTGGTAACCTGGACACTTGTTGGATCGCCATTCCTCTAGTCGTTAGTTAGTATTAGTACCAGGTCTAACTGCTCCTCAACGTGGTTAATGTTGTCCATAACGACTTCGTGAAACAAGTGTTTTATCTGACTCCGTTTATCGTTATCGGGAACCCGGTCAGTGAACCTCGCCTTACGTAATTTCACCTCGAATCTCACTCGAATCCACGCGATTTCTTCCAATGCAGACCACGTTCACTGTTAACGAGACATCGCCACGTCTACATCGAAAGTAGCTTGATCAGAGTCAGGTGAGACCTAGATGCGAAACGCGAGATTGCGTGATTCGGCTGATTCATCAGCAGACATTCCTTCTTCCCAGTGCGTCAGCTGCTTTATATGCGTAGGTTCGTAACAGTACTGCACGCTCCTCAGTTTGCCACAGCTTGGGATACTTGGCCTGGTGTTATTGACACTTCAGCCTTGGGCAAGGTGAACTGAGCAGCTCTGAGAAATTTGCGGCAGATGGAGTTGATCAGTTTGATCTCTCAGTGGTTGATTCGTTGACAGGACAGGTAGTCTAGGTGTCTGTTAATAACTAAATTAGACTATGCACTTTTGCTAAATAGATGACAGACGAATGTTCAGACAGTGCTACGTATTCGTTGAAAATTCAAGTGTTATAGTAATTCTATCTGGTAGCAACAAACTGACGTGTGCGAAGGTTGCTCGTGGGACTATTATTGACTTGGCAAGATTGTCATATCGATCGACAAACATCTGGACTAGATACCGTGTCGATAAATTGGTCACTCAAACTGACCAGCTTCTTTTTTGACAAATTTAATCAGTTTGCAGCAGACAATTGCCAAAACTGGCTGCACCTAGACCCAAAAACTCTGAATATAGTACTAAATGAGCTATTCACATGCCAAAACGAATCATTTTACGTGAAGACCTAGTGACTTCCTCGATGGAAAATAAATTTTTCTGTCTGTTTCGCGGAGTTCGTCGAGGAATGGAAACTTTTGCAGAGTCTACAAATAGAGTCTACAACTCGTCATCCTATCATCATTCTAGAGTAGCAAAGATAAGGAATGACGAGTTTCATCACACTTCGCACTCGACAAATTAGCAACAACGTTGTAACTATAACGTTATCGAATATTCCTAATTGAAACTTCTCGAATCCATTTCTCAGCCACATCATCGTGCAGAGCAATGTCACCGATTCGGAACTGAAGGATAACCCTATTCCGATTCTCTGGTGTCATACGTGCAATCTCGAGGATGCAGAACAGTGGCAAGAATGCGAACAGATAAGACGGGAAGAATCCGAAACCCAGAAAGATAATGTCGTGGCAAACAAACGAAAAACAGAAAAAAGGAGATAGGGGGAAGCGACGTGACGAAGGGAAGGCGGAAGTGGCGCACAGAGAGGGGCTAACGGGCGGAAGTGGCGCGTAGGACGGACGATTGGATTAATTTATCGCGTGGAAAGGTCCACGGTGCCTTTTTCCTCGGACACGAGCTGAAACGACGCAACTTCTAACTGTTCCATTACTCGATATATCGTGTTGCTTCGCGTGGGATCCACCGGCGATTCGAATCACGCTTCGAGACGCCGCGATTCGATTTATTCGAGAAGCTTCCAGCCACGCGTCACAACGCATCACCTACGTAACGGGTGTCCGAGAAGCAGGGACTAGGGATTTTACAGATGTTACGTATCATATTGTTCGAATCGATTAATAAAAGATGTGAGATTTCTGAAGGAAGGAGCAAGTTCAAGAATTCGATCGAGGTTGAAATTGAACTATGTAACGGGTGTCCAAGAAGTGGAGAACGGGTATTTTATAGAAATTATACCTTTATCTTCCACTGTATTAAATTATTTGTATCGAATAATAGAAGATACGAAATTTGTGAAAGGAGTAGGTCACAGAAATTCATCGAGGTTAAAGCTGAATTATGTAACGGGTATCCAAAAAGAAGGGAATGTGTATTTTATAGAAATTATACCTCTATCTTCTATTGTATTAGATTATTTCTATTTATTAATCGAAGATATGAAATTTGTGAAAAGAGTAGGTCCGAGAATTTGATCGAGGTTGAAGTCGAATTATGTAACGGGTGTCCAAAAAGAAAGGAATGGGTATTTTATAGAAATTATACCTTATTTCTACCTATTAATGAAAGATATGAAATTTGTGAAAAGAGTAGGTCCGAGAATATGATCGAGGTTGAAGTTGAACTATGTAACGGGTGCCCAAAAAGAAGGGAATGTGTGTTTTATAGAAATTATACCTTTATTTTCTACTGTATTAAATTACGCGTATCGAATAACAGAAGATACGAAATTTGTGAAAGGAGTAGATCACAGAAATTCATCGAGGTTGAAGCTGAATTACGTAACGGGTATCCAAGAAGTAAGGAATGGGTATTTTATAGAAATTATACCTCTATCTTCTACTGTATTAAATTACTTCTATCGTTTAATGGAAAATGAGAAATTTGTGAAAGGAGAAGGTCAGAGAATTTGATCGAGGTTGAAGTTGAATTATGTAACGGGTGTCCAAGAAGTAGATAATGGATATTTTACAGAAATTACATCTCTACCTTCTATTGCATTAAATAATTCCAATCGAACACTAGAAGATATGAAATTTGAGGAAGACGTAGGTAAGAGAATTTTATCGAAGTCAAGGATTAAGCAGGAATGCTGGGAATTCCAAAGCAAAAGTTCATACGAATGGGAGACACATTAAAGAATCGATGGGTAGTCGGTGGAATTTCGACGAAATTTCTCTTGATTTATGCATTGTACCCGAGTTTGTACGTGCAAGGATTAAACGTCGTAGCCTTCAGGGGCGGAAGCATAACGAGCCAGACCTCGGAGAATACGAAGCTTAGAGAGATAAACGAGCAACGAGGAATTTTATTTGTAAATGGCTGCTCGATGCGCTCGTCCATTTGTTCTTTTCGCTAATAACCGATGTAACTGAACTTCACTATTTGCAAATTAAAATTCGTCCTCTCCTAAATCCTGGAATATCATCCAACATAACTATACCTAGTAGCAACCTATATTTTACACAAATGAAAATGATCCTAATTCTACGAAAAACACGAATAACCATAAACAATTATGTTTCCATTCAACTGATAGTAAACATAAATCTTATACGTTTTCAGAAATCGTAAAAATAAAATATCCCAAACAAGTCATCCTAACCTCTTTAGTAGCTTCAGTGTTAATTGGTCCAGTAAAGCTAGTGTTAAAAAAGTAACTAGAAATTTTCCCCAAATCCACGGAATTCCCATCACTAAATTTTATTAGTCACCGACTTAACCCTTCGCACTTGAGAATCAACCTTAAGTCACCGTTTAATAAAAATCTGAACATCGATATTAATTAATATATTAAATCTCGAATAATATAATTAAATTAAAAATTTGAAATTAAATAATTCCACGTGTTTAAAAAATCGTGTTATAATTAATACGTGTTCCAAAAAATATTGTCGACCTTATTGCAGAAAATCTTTGAATTTTTACTCTTTTCTAGGGAAAAAGTAAAAGTGTAAAGGGTTAACATTCCAGGACTGGACGATTGGTAGCTGATTCAGCGTGGCGCATTGAAAATCCGCAAGAAACAGCGAACAGCCTGACTGGCCGGCCGATTTCGATTCCCGACCGGTCCCAAGCTCGAAATACGTCTCGCTTGCGAATTCAACGGCTGTCTTTTCGGGTCACTCGCGTCTCCAGATGCTTCGCCCGCTCAGGCTGTCCTTCTCCCACTGCTCGCCGCTGTATCGCTGCGTCCTCGTCGCGGTCGCTGTTAACGCGAAACGTCGAGAGAAGGTGGGAGCGAGAACGGGAGAGGAACTCGGGTTATCGTAATCTGCTTTCTGAACGTATCGCCACGCCGCTTGTCGACGGCATAAAGTAATCGTTCCTCCGGTTTCCAGTCACGTCAGCCAGTCGACAAAAAGTGTCCCGGACGTTGCATGGATCGCCGCCATACGCATGGCCGTTAGGGTAATTTTAGAAGTTCTGCAGGGGGCGCCCCTGGGATCCTGAATTCTGATTGCGACTACTGCAGATGGAAATTTTTTGAAGTTGCAGAATATTTATTTCTCTTCTTTTTTTTTTTTTGTTTTGTTTCGTTATTTTTGGAAAATGGTGGTTCGCTGTTTTAGAGTGGCTTCTGAAGTTCGGGTACAAATGCATTTGAAAATGAGTATTATTTGTGTTGACGGTTCTTTGAAAAAGGACATTTTCAAAATTTACCTACTTTTTTATTATACTTATTATACTTATGTACTTTGTTATATTTATTATAGTTATACACTTTATTATATTTATTATACTTATATACTTTACTATATTTATTATATTTATATATTTTATACTTTACTATATTTTGTTATACTTATATATTTTATTATATTTATTATACTTATATATTTTATTATATTTATTATATTTATACATTTTATACTTTATATATTATACTTTATATATTTTATTATACTTATATACTTTTTGTTTTGGTTTTATTTTATGTTGCTGGTGAAGTTCATTCTGGGATTTTAAATTCTGATTTTGACCTCTGTGGAGGGAAATTCGTCGAAGTTTTGAAATATTTATTTCTTTTTTTAACTTTGTTTTATTCTTTTGCAAAATGGTGGTTCGTTGCTTTAGATTGGCTTCTGGAGTTAGGTTACAAATGCATTTGGAAATGAGTATTATTTGTGTTCGTTGTTCCGAGAAATTCTGTGAAAAAGGACATTTTCAAAATTCACCTATTTTTTTTATTATATTTATTGTATTTTTATGGTTTACTTCTTGTTATGGCTTTATTTTATATTGCTGGTGAAGTTCATCCTGGGATTTCAAATTCTGATTGCGGCCTCTATAGATAGAAATTCGTTGAAGTTTTGCAATATTCACTTCTTTTTTTAACTTTGTTGTATTCTTTTGGAAAATGGTGGTTCGTTGTTTTAGAAACATTCTATTTGGCTAAACATGAATTCGGAAATAAATATTATTTTAAATAATTTCGAGGAGTAGAAAATTCAGCAGCTCTTTTTAAAAAAGGAGCATTTCCAAAGTAGGAAATTTCTTGAGTATTTTTATGACTTATTATTTATTGTAATTTTATTTCATGTAACTCGTTATGTTTGTACTGGGATCCTGAATTTTGATTATGATTTTTGCACATGGAAATTTATTAAAATTGCCCTTTCTTTTAAAAAGAAGGTTAGAGATAGTTTATTACTTTAACTAGATTTTTTGAAGCTGCTTAAGAGTGAATTATGAATTAAGTATAGTTTGTTCCCACTATCTCAGAGGATAAAAAATACAGAAATTGTATTTTGTATTTTCGATGAAGTTTACGAGTATCTGGAAACACGATTTTGACGGATAAACTCTTATTATGGTTGCTCATATGGTTTCGAAGAAGCGTTATTATCTATAAATGTTAAAATTAATGAATATCGATTTTGGTTAATGCATATCGAATTTCAGTAAACTTTGAAATATCGCTTGTATAATACATGGGTTCTTAAATTGATTTACTTGTTGATTTTGTGAAATTGTTTCATAAAATTGCCTGACGTACAATGGTTTCAATTTCCTTTGATGACAGCGTTTGTCGTTATCGATGATAAAGTACCTTATACTAATAACTTTGCAGTGCCATAATTAATTGAGGCACATAGTTTCCTATGGGTACCATGATCATACTTAATGGATGATTCTCAATTAACCTGATATTTTAAATCGTCTATGCATTCTCCTTTCCGTAGTGTAATAAAAATATTTCAATATACACACGTATCAAGATAATTGATATTATCTAGCCTGCACTAATATAGGCACAATTACAAAGTTCCTTATTAATAATAAATTTCGTACAACGTGTTTCCATAGTAGCGAGTAAATTAATAAATACTTGACCACGATGGCAGAAAAATAATTGCTAACAAAATCGTTAACAATCTAATATGATAAAAATAGAAAACCATTGATAAATTATTATGTCTACATCAAAACGATAATCAATACTGTTTTTACCAAAAGTAATTGCACGATTAGAAAAATTGCATAAGACATAATAGAAAATAAGAAATCATAGAAAATTAATCAGACCCCTTTAATTTTATAATTACGTCTACAACAAAATTAAAATCAATATCGTCTTCACCAAAAGGAATTGCATGTCTACAAAAATACCATAAGATATAATAGAAAAATAAGGAATCAGAGAAAATCAGTCAGGCCCTTTTGACATCTCTACTGTTACATAGAAATTTGTAATAAAAATAAAGACCCATTAATAATTACATCTACACGAAAATGAAAAGCAATACAATCTTTACCAAAAGAAATTGCACCTTTACAAAAATACCATAAGATATAATAGAAAAATAAGAAATCAAAAAATCAATCGGACCCCTTTGATAGTTCCACTGTGGCATAGAAATTTATAATAAAAGTAAAAATCCATTAAATAAAAATCAATACCGTCTTCACCAAAAGGAATTGCATGTCTACAAAAATACCATAAGATATAATAGAAAAATAAGGAATCAGAGAAAATCAGTCAGGCCCCTCTGACATTTCTACTGTCACATAGAAATTTGTAATAAAAATAAAGACCCATTAATAATTACATCTACACGAAAATGAAAAGCAATACAATCTTTACCAAAAGGAATTGCACCTTTACAAAAATACCATAAGACATAATACAAAAATAAGAAATCAAAAAATCAGTCAGATACCTTTGACAGTTCCACTGTCACATAGAAATTTATAATAAAAGTAAAAATCCATTAAATAAAAATCAATACCGTCTTCACCAAAAGGAATTGCATGTCTACAAAAATACCATAAGATATAATAGAAAAATAAGGAATCAGAGAAAATCAGTCAGGCCCCTCTGACATTTAAATTGCACCTTTACAAAAATACCATAAGATATAATAGAAAAATAAGAAATCAAAAAATCAATCGGACCCCTTTGATAGTTCCACTGTGGCATAGAAATTTATAATAAAAGTAAAAATCCATTAAATAAAAATCAATACCGTCTTCACCAAAAGGAATTGCATGTCTACAAAAATACCATAAGATATAATAGAAAAATAAGGAATCAGAGAAAATCAGTCAGGCCCCTCTGACATTTCTACTGTCACATAGAAATTTGTAATAAAAATAAAGACCCATTAATAATTACATCTACACGAAAATGAAAAGCAATACAATCTTTACCAAAAGGAATTGCACCTTTACAAAAATACCATAAGACATAATACAAAAATAAGAAATCAAAAAATCAGTCAGATACCTTTGACAGTTCCACTGTCACATAGAAATTTATAATAAAAGTAAAAATCCATTAAATAAAAATCAATACCGTCTTCACCAAAAGGAATTGCATGTCTACAAAAATACCATAAGACATAATACAAAAAGAATAAGTCATCAGAAAAAATTAATCAGACCACTTTGACAGTTCTACTGTCAAAAAGAAATTTATAATAAAAATAAAAACCCATTAATAATTACGTCTACATAAGAATAAAAACCAATACGATCTTCACCAAAAGGAATTGCACATCTTCAAAAATACCATAGGACACAGTACAAAAATAAAAAGCCATCAAGAATAAATCGATCAAACCCAGTTGACAATTCTACAACTAAAAGAGAAGAAGAAAAATAAATTTCCACCCCTTTATAGCCACTCGATAAATCGCAAAAGTCCACTATCCCTCGCTCACTGTACCACGAATATGAAACCACTGAGTACCCTAACCTACTCGATTTAATCCCCAACGAGTTCCTCAGTTCTTACCACCGGGATGAGATTCCCTAATGTTTCTCCCGAACTTGGATCATAGAATAAGGGTCGTAAATGAACCGCTTACGCAAGTTTCGCTGCAACGAACCTGTTGCACTCTTACGGCATCGGATCAGGCTACCTCATCAAAGTCCATCCCTGTTCCCAGCCCGGCCGATTAAGCCAGACTCTCACAGCGTCCCACGACGATCAGATACGCGAAAGATAATCAAACTAGACACCGTGGCAGCCCATCGATGGATGGAATCCTCGACAGGATACATACTTAACGAGTGCACGGAGTTCGCAGGGAAATTTCG
Organism: Eufriesea mexicana; assembly: GCF_001483705.2. Taxonomy (NCBI): domain Eukaryota; kingdom Metazoa; phylum Arthropoda; class Insecta; order Hymenoptera; family Apidae; genus Eufriesea; species Eufriesea mexicana. The sequence continues at coordinate 475,841 of NW_016913252.1, read as the reverse complement.
CCGCAGACAGCGTTGCAAAATTCAACAGCCGACGCGCCGTTTATACTGGAAACCATGCATGCTATACCATCTTTAGCCCCGCGAGACTTTTCTCCCAATTTCCCCGACTTTTCGCCCCCCTCTGCCCACTTTTCCTGCAGGACGTGTCGGGGGAAACAGGCGAGAAAGGACACGAGGAGGGACCTGGGAACGTGGACAGCGTCGTTGCAAAATTTACGACATCCGAATCGGCGACTGCCAGGTAAACAGAGACGTAAGGGAGGAGAGAGATGGACGGTGAAAACTCGGCGAGTTTACCGGTCGGATTGCTGGAAAATCGTGGGTGACATCGACGAGTGCAGCTGTTCCCTGCCTTTGAACAGTCTCTGGACCATCCCCTAAATTTTTGAAGCACAGTTGTAGCCTGTATCCTTGCTAGCCACCTCGCAGGGTCTTACAGTAGTCGCCATTTTTCATCCCGGTCCTCCATTTTTGTTTTATGTATTTGTTAGCACAGGTTCCTTTTCTATCAGGCTAGGTCTCTTTGATGTCTCTGTTCCTCGTCAATTCTGAGCGTCTTGTCTATCTTTGGGACTAGCCCTAGTATAGCCTGTGCTTTTGTTAGATACCTATCAGGGTCTTCCAGTGTTCGCCATTTTTCATCCCAGTCCACTCATTTTTGTTTTATACATTTGTTAGTTCAGGTACCTTTTCTATCAGGCTAGGTCTCCTTGTTCTCTCTGTTCCTCGTCAGTCCTTAGTGTCTTGTCTATCTTTGGAGCTAGCCCTGGTGTTGCCTGTGTTTGTACTAGGTACCAATCAGGGTCTTCCAGTATTCGCCATTTTTCATCCTGGTCCCTTCATTTTTGTTTTATAGATTTGCTAGGCCAGGTCCCTTTTCTACCAGGCTAGGTCTCCTTGCTGTCTCTGTTCCTCGTCAGTCCTGAGTGACTTACTTATCTTTGAGACTAACCCTGGTGTCCCTCTGCTCATCAAAGACTTTCTACCCATTTTGGCCTGTCTAAACGACTCCTCGTTAAACAGGATAGGACGATCAGAAATAACGACGCAACGGCAGTGAAAAGATAGAAGGAAGATTGATATTAACGATCTGCAAATGGACCTTGAAATCCGAGCTGCACCCAGTGCCTCAGATGCCGTTCTGACTGCGTAGTCGGACCCAGATTCACTCAGACTCTCGGGGAATTGCTCAGTTTCCATCAGAGTTAGCCAGAAGTTCACGGTTTCTCTTAATTCATTTTAAAACTCTCCCAGAATGTCACGGTTGCTTCCAGGTTCTTCCGTAATGTCTCAGTTTCTCTGAAGCCTGGACGGAAATTCAGTTTCTAGTGATCTATCCTACACTACCTTCAACTTTCCCTCGATCTCTGAAATCTCTCGATGCTCCTTTCATCCCCTTAACGTCCCTCAGTCTTCCCTAAATTTTGTCGTCTCTTGATCTTCCACTGATTCCTTTAAATTGACAGAAGATACTCTAGTACTCTAGACAAAAGTACGGTTTCATCCCTTAACTCCTCGCTTGTCAATAAAATTGAAATAGGCGTAGTCACAAAAGTGCCCTAATCCTCGCATAGTTTGATATACAAAGAAATACGATTGGTACGTATCCTGAGAGTACCTTGATGGCAGAATATTAATATTATTAAAGTCAGTCGCGCGCAAAGCCATTCAGCTGTTCAGCTGTGTACCCGAACTTGCGCAAAATGTATACTTCTTATGACACGTATATTTCGGCGCAACGAAGTATCACGACTTCGACTCCTGCGTATTGTTAATGACCCAAATTCCTCACCACGTGTCTCACTCGTGGTTTTCACTTATGACCCAAATTCCTCACCACGTGTCTCACTCGTGGTTTTCACTTATGACCCAAATGCCTCACCACGTGTCTCACTCGTGGTTTTCACTTATGACCCAAATCCCTTACCACGAGTCTCACTCGTGGTTATAGACCAATGGGTTAGCTCCTATGGAAGGGACTTTCACAAATGGAAGTAGTAATGAGTAAGATGTTTCGAACTCTGACGTTGGTGGCCTGCGTTCATCAGCTAGGTCCTTTCAGTGATCAAGTGGCAACGGGATCGATTATTGGTCATCGTCCAACAGTCGATTTCAAAAACCTTATCGTAAATCTATACCCTTTCTAAAGATTCTTCAATATCCTAATCAGTCCCAGTCGCCAAGGCATGACAAAACCTCGATCTTCGTCGCAGGAATCGACAAATGTCCCCCTGCCAGGTGCCCCTGTCGCGAAATTTCATTAGCCAGGAATTAACCACAAGACCTGTTCTCCGATCATCGATATCCAATCTGCTGATTCGCGGAATAGAAAAAGCTAACCACACTGACGATTGCAAATGTCGCTGGCGCCGCAGGCGGGATCTCTCTAGCTCGCTGTGCGCAGGAATTATTCCACCCTCTGGGGGTCTGCTCGGTTAATTTTTAAGCAACGAAACGGAGCCAGAGAACTAGAGAGAGAGAGAGAGAGAGAGAAAGAGAGAAGAGAGAGAGAAGGAGACGTCTGCTCATTTTTCGTCGAGCTCGATTTCACGGTGGCTATCGATTGCTTCGCGGATCAGGAGGAAGAGAGATGGCAGGAAGCAGCGACTGAATGCAGCTGGCTTGCGGAGCATCTCCCCAGCATCCTAGGGGAACGACCAGGCGAGCTCTTCAGACGCGAGAAAATTATTTTCCCGAAATCGGACGCGAGTCATTAGGCTAGCCTCCATCGAACCGGACGTCTGCAAACTCTTTCCAGCCCCTGCCACCCTCTAATTTCCGGCCACCCTCTCTCTGGCGATGTTTCAGCGCCATGGAAAACGGTGAACTCCGATATCGGTTTACAGACAATTAGTCCCTGTAATCTCGGATTAACTCTCGATTGAACGGCGACGAAAATATGACTAAACTTTCTTCTCGTGCCTTCCTTTTCTGATAGTCCAACTATCCAACTTGGACTATACACAGTTTCGTAGTCCAATCCCTCGAGGTAAGACTGTGACACCAAATTGGGATACCTCAAAATCTGTAATATAGGGTGACCCAAAATTCAGGCAAGAAGTAATTTTGAGAAAACTCAGGTGTTTAATTGAAAATTGTAAATATTGTTTAACAATAAAGACGCATGATTCTGTCACCTAGCGCCCCATTTTTGATAACCCCGAACTGTCAGCTGTCACGCTGTATTTTCTTTTTCGTTGGCAACACTTTACCATACAAATGACGTAAAATAAAATCTTGCATGAATTCACGAAGAGAACATAGTTGGAAAAGCTATGATATAAAATGGAAAATTGGTGGAAAATTATTAAAAATGGATAAAGAATTATATATGAAGATTGAGAATAATTAAACGGTAACTTAGGGTTTGGACTGAACGTTTAGGGCGACGTCTGAAGTGCACGTGGAAGGACGAGTGACCGTGTGCAAGGATCGGATGAAAGAGATATTAATGACTGTATGGAATACAAGCGAAGAGCGAAAGGTGCCTGAATGTTTAGGGTGCGCGACCCACCTCGAGAGCGAGGCTATGGGAAATGCGAGATCGAGGAAGAAAGCTCGAGTATGAAAGAAGACAGAGTGCAAGGTTTAAACGAAGGTGCAAGGCTGTCCTAGGACAGTCCTGTTGGTGAAAGCGCGATACGAGGTTTGAAAGAAAGTCGAGTCGGTGATAGTTCGAAGAGTTGACGTGCGAGTGTGGATTGCGTAATTAGTTTAATCTTTTAGTTGTATCTTTACTCTTGAGTCTCTTTAGCTCGTAAATAAAATATATTGGAATCAACAACATCCTTTATTCCGTATATTTGCCAATCGAAACATACCCCTACATACATCGCGCGTAAATTATAATAATCCCAATGAATGTGAAAAATAAACAGGGAATATAAAATAACCCTTCTACCCCGGTAAAAATCAAGATTGATTTTGTGAAAAGCAGCTTTTTACCAAATGTTTGCAGTAATTGGAAAAATAAAATATCCGATGTCCGACATTTTGATCTCTTTGATAGCTCTAGTATTAAAACGAATTGAATTTTGAGATTAAACGTTATTCCAGTCCCTCTCGCGTAGTTTGAGTTAAATTAAATTTCGATAGAAGTTTAAATTGAGTTTGAATTAAATTTTTTGACGCATCGGCAGTGCACCAATACCTGCTTTTCGGCCACGGGTAGAAGAGAATTGTTCGCGGTGAAAAATTCATTCGACGGAATATTGTTCCTTAACGCGAAGGGAATATGAATAGGGAAGCCTTGGTATGTAATACGGAACATCGAGTAAAATTACTGAATATCCGTCTCTTGGAAATAAAAAGATTCCTTGATACAGAGGATTCGTTCTGAGATCCAGTACCAAAGATCTTCTTTTTATCAGAAACACGTAGCTCGCTGGAAGAATTTACTGATTGCGCTGATCTACGAACGAAGATTCGTATATCCATTAAATATCCGCTAAAAAAGAAAATGGAAGATTTCTCAAGAAATTTCCAAATCTTATTTTTGGTATTAATTTTTAATTTAATTTAATTATTCTTTTTTAATTAATTTTGAACATCCATGGTAAAAATTTAATTAATATACCAGTCATTAATTTAAATTAAATTAAATTAATTTAATTTTAATTTAATTAAAAATTAATAAATGGTATATATAAAATTTAAGACAATGTAACAGTGTGTGTTGGAATAGACGTAAGATAATTTATGGTGTGACTTGAAAGCTTTAGATGTAGTGGGAGAGCTTTTTCCAGTGTGAAAGAAAATCGAAAAATCTGTGAGTGTTGGATTCAAGTGTATAAGTGTGAGTGAGGTTGAACGAATGAAAGTCATTTGCCCCTATAATTGTGCAATGTGTTATATATTATTGTTATATTATATATTAATATATAATATTAATATTTTAAAGGATCAGAATATTTACGTGTTATAAAAATAATGAAAATTTCGCGAATTTGACAATAATTTTTGAACGTGAAATTCCATCATTACTGAATACGTTATTAGTACAATTTTACTTTGAAATCCACTCGAATGAATTTCGGTTAATAATTGAACGCTGCATTCCGAATTGTACTACGGCGAAATATAAATCCCATGATTTCCATTTCGCAGCCTATTTTAAATACCTGTTTTTAAAACTTTGATAAAAAATTCCACATTCGGTATTATCCTCTCAGTCGCTCCTCTTCGCGATTTTCCTTTCAATGCACGTACAATCGGTTTTTCAGTATTTCCAATTATTTTATTTTTATGAAGATTCTACTTCTTTCTCGTTCATCGATTATTTACTGCGAAATATATTTGATCGAATTACAATAAAATATATTTAAAATTTATTTATACGACTCCAATCTATATATACACTGCAATATATACCCAAAATCATATAAATATGATATGTTTATCGTAATAAAATACATGTATACATATTCATATAATAATAAATACATAACAAAATAAATTCATAATAAAATTCATGTTCATATATAAGAAAATATATTTAATTCTTAAATTAAAAATTCAACATGACTTCAATACATACATATACATGCATTTATGTAATAATATATATTCAGTTTTCAAATAAAAATTCAACATGCTCCAATATATATCCAAACTCAGATTTAAATATATTTATCATAATAAAATACATGTACACATGTACATATAATACAGTATATTTAATTTTTAAATTAAAATTTCGACATGACTCCAATACATATATATACATGCATCTATGTAATATAAAATATATACAATTTTCAAACAAAAAATTCAACAACCCCCAATATATATATCCAAACTAGGATCTAAATATATTTATCATAATAAAATATATTTAATTTCTAAATTAAAAATTCAACACGACTCCAATACATATATATACATACATTTATGTAATAATATATATTCAATTTTCAAATAAAAAATTCAACAACCCCCAATATATACCCAAACTCGTATCTAAATATATTTATCGTAATAAATTACATGTATACATGTTCATATAATAAAATATATTTCATTTCTAAATTAAAAAATCAACATGACTCCAATACACCCCCAAAACCATATTAACCTCTTAGGCACTAGGCGCCACTATAGTAACTTTCGCGGATGTCATATTTCTGTACGACGCGCCACTATAGTTAATCATCATACAATAATAATACAATAATTTGATCATCAAACACTTCATTCCAATGTACTCGTGTAAAGGACAGCATTATCCGTCACACATTGCAGTGCCGTATCATTTACACGTAATTCGCGTTGAACTCTGCCGTACAGAGAAACAGCCCCGCGCAAAATTCAGCCGTGCCTAAGAGGTTAATATGTATTCATTACAATAATACACGTATAATTCTTCAACTAAAAATTGAACACGCTCCAACAGAGCTCTAATCTCCCCAAAATCCCTGAAATAAAAAGAATCTCCAAACTCCCAAAATAAAATCACCCTTAAAAGACAACCCTCCAGTCAGTCTAATACCCCAAACTCACATTTAACACTAGAACTGCCATAGCCTGTCAAAATGTCTTATTAAAATATTTTACATTTTTAAAACAAACTACTCTCCCCCCTCCCCCATATTATAAATATTATTAAACAATATTCCGCAGTAAAAAGTTAGATTCAAAGCAAGTATAGTAAAAATTCAGATATGGGTCAAAAGTGACCCGGGTGTTAACTCGCAGCGTCGCTTATCTACGGTTTCATCCACTTCGGGCAAAAATTCTCTACAAAAACCCTCAAACGACCGCGATGATGAGTATCCAATTTCGGAAGCCGCGATTCCGTGGTTGGACTCGCTATTCCCCTGCAGATCTCGATTAAACAAACGAAGGATAAATTCGTCCCGCAGGAAACAGCGGCGCGGATAAGGGTGTAAGGGCTCTCGGGTATCGAGATCGGCTTTGAGAATGGATTTACGGGCACGGGAGAGGTCCTTGGCGCCAACTCCGCGCCCAGAGCCCTCTAGGATTGTTCGGCCGCGTGACGAAGAACGGACCGGGGCTCGATTCCGGCCGGGGATTACCGGGCCGGCCGGGCATCGGGCAACGGGTTAGGATTACAGTGGGGCTCGCTGCTAAGCTTCGTCCATACGTTTGATTTTTCCGTCTCTTGTTTCCTTCGAGAAAAATCTTTCCCAGCCAGATAGACGGAGTTTATGCGATGACGTGCGATTATCCCGGTATCCCGGTCCCGGTCCCGGTCCAGGCACCGTGTACCGGATTCCAGTGGGAGATTATGCGAACGGAGCTGTGAAAATGGCGTCGGGGGTTTGGGGACATTAAGTTTCTCTCGGGGAGCGGGAAAGTCTCTAGCGCAAGGGAGGGGGGAGAGAGGGTGCATGAACTTCGTGTAAAGTGGTGAATTAGTCGCTTTACTCGTAAGCAATTTCTATGCAGATAAAAGTCCCTAGATCGTTTAATTTTCCTGTTCGATACAATTTATTGCAGAACGGTGGAATATGAACTTCGTATAAACTGGGGAATTATTCGTTCAGTGATATGTTAGTAGCGTGTAATTTATATACAGACAAAAGTCCCTAGATTACGTTTCCGTGCTCGATAAAATTTATTACAGGACGTTGGAATATAAATTTCGCATAAACTGACGAATTATTCGTCTCGTTGTGATGTCTTGTTAGTGTGCGATTTTTGTACAGACGAAAGTCCCTAGATTACCTAATTTCCGTGTTCGATAAAATTTATTACAGGATGCTGGAATATAAATTTCGCATAAACTGACAAATTATTCGTCTCGCTGTGATGTCTTGGTAGTGTGCGATTTTTGTACAGATGAAAGTCCCTAGATTACCTAATTTCCGTGTTCGATAAAATTTATTACAGGATGCTGGAATATAAATTTCGCATAAACCGACGAATTATTCTTCTCGCTGTGATGTCTGGTAGCATGTCATTTTTGTACAGACAAAAGTCCCTAGATTACCTAATTTCCGTGTTCGATAAAATTTATTACAGGATATTGGAATATGAACTTCGCATAAACTGGTAAATTATTCGTCTTGCTGTGATGCTTTCCTAGCGTGCAATTTCTACCTAGACAAAAATCCCTAGATCATCCAACTTTCAATCTCTCCAAGTGTAACGAAGTCGACGGCACGTCAGGTACTATACACATCCACCGACAGTCTATAATAACATCAAACATTTCTCGACCAAAACTAAAACCCCAAAGGATCCAGGAAAATTAAAAGATAATAACAGCGAATAAAAGCAGTCGTACCCACCGCAAATAGAGACATCCTAACGTTCAGACTTGGCCCACCGAGTCAGAACCGGGAAGCAAAACGGCAGCCGACCCCGGCAAGACGGCTCGACACCCTCCACCGTTTAATTCCCTCAAAAAACTAGCCAACTGCACGAACCGTCTACCCACCTCGTGACAAAAAGAAGTCGAAACGTAACCATCGACGGTTGCAGCCACGAAGAAGCGTCGACGAGGCAAAACACGGTCGGGTCGAGGCGTGGAAGGTCGGCGGGGAAAAAAGGGGGCGGTCGCAGGCCGGGACGGCGATCGAAACGTTGGGCGCAGGGACATTTGTCAAGTTGGCGGCGGCCAAGGATGGCCTCACGGTCGCTGGGCCACCGCTGGTACACGTAGTTCGCGCGTGCTCGTACACGGGGGCTTTTCAACGGGCTTCTCTGGCCTGTTTGAAATATGGCAGTCGCCTGGACAAAGCGACCCTCTCTCCCGAGGGAGCCGCTGATAACCCTCGAAAGTGAATGTAGTCTGGCGCGCGGCCGGCAAAACACCGTTCCTGGAAACCCGTGGGGCACAGTCGGCAAGGAACGACCGAGATATATCCTTCCTCGTTCCTATACTTTATGCACGGAATATATTCGGACGAACGTGCCGCGATTACTCACTGGCCACCACCTGGGCCACCCATCTCACCTTTGTCGATGTTGATCCGACCACGCCGAGATGCGCCACGTTTCACGCGACAATCGCCACGAGTGCAAAGCTATTCAGCTGCAAGGCGGGACGGGGTCCACGCGCGTCCTCGCAGGGACGCGGCGGTCGGTGGTGGGGGGAGCGCGTGGCGCTGGGGAGACCGCGGTTGAGGTTATATTCGTAGGATCAGGCCACGAAGCCGTGCTTGACGTTTAATGGCGGATTAATGGCGTCTACGGCGTGCGGGGTATGGAAATGATGCGAGTGGTAATGGTAGATCCGGGTGGAATGCTAGCTGCGTTAAGAATGGGCGGGATAATTTGGTTTATGGCCGGTCAGGTTAGCCGAGATATAGGAATAGGTTATGCAAATTGCACTGTCGTAAGTTCCATTTGACCGATTTATAATCCTTGCAAGGAGTTTACTTCGCTTCGAGAGGCCCCTATGGACCTCTGTCACTAACTATTCCACTCGAAAAAGAACAGGAAAAGGCTATCCTTTCTTAGACGCGTCATCTATTTCGCTAATCTATTCGGAATTTTTGCTGCGGTAATGGAGCTATTAGACTAGTCTCGATTTTACGAGTGGATAATTATCATAATTATCACAATTATCATTATTTCTGCCCGAAAAAGCCTGCGCATGAAAGAAGAGAGACTATTAGGTATAAAACAAAGGTGCAGAGGTACAGACGAGTCAATGTGAAGTTAAAGTATGTGCACAATCAGAGAATTAGTCAGAGTGTAGTCATAGTGTAGTTAACACTAGAACTACCGATCTTTAGTGGGCACCTAACTATTAACGTGCACAGATTATAGTAATTTCAGCGGTACGACGAATATGAGTGAATATATCGATTACAGTTCTTTCATAACAACTCCTTTCTACCAATTTTATTCTTAAAACAGGTGTATGTATCGATTACAGTTCTTTCATAACAACTCCTTTCTACCAATTTTATTCTTAAAGCAGGTGTATGTATTCGGTGATTGCAAAAAGGAAAATTCTGAGATCAGTCATTTTGACTGGGTTGGTAGTTCTAGTGTTAATGTAGGAAGTTTATGATCACACTGTCAGAGGCAGAGTGTTTAGTTGAGTATTAGTAACGTAGAATTAGTCTAGCCTTAAAACTGTATCATAAAATAATTCACATTTTAAATATACATTATCGTTATTAATCCAAAACCATGTATATACTGTGCAAGCTCATTCCCTATTCCTCCCTTATTTCTCACCCTACATTATCATTATCATTTTGCTCAATTATTATTGACCATGTCTACCATCATGTGTAGACATACACTGTACCTCGGTTGTTGTATCCTTAAAATGATCATTTCTTCGAATCTAGAAGACGGAATCGTACCTTTCCTAAATACTCTTCATCTCTATATCTCTCACGGAAGTAATGCTACTTCGACAAACTCGGTTCGAGAATCTGAGAATGAGAAAGGACGAAAACAATGGCCCCGATTATTATCGTTTCAAACTCCTGCATTATTTCCCTAGGATCGGGAACCAGCCTCGTTATGGGCCGAGTAATTCGGCGTTTTCAGCGGAATTATAATCACCAACAGAAACACGCTGCGGCACTGTAATAAATATCAGACTCGCCTCCCAGAAAGTCATCGGTCCGTTTATCTATGTTTGTTCACGCACAGTGCGCGGAAAACTGGCTGCTTTGGTCCCTGGTAATTTATGCGGAATCGATAGTCGATTTGCAGTTGCAAGAAATTTTTCGTCCACCTCCGGCCCTTCGTCGCCATATTTATCGCCCTCGTTGCTCCCGTGTTAATTACCAATTCTCGATACGAATTTCGTCATTCATTACGTCCGTTTATTTTCCCATTTTCTTCCCGTTTAAGTTACTTATTTATTCGTTCATTCACCGTTTTCATCCCTCCGCAGACAACATTTATCAGATAATTAAAATTCGAAATCTACGCCGCGGGATGCAGAAGAGAATTATCGGAGAGCCGGTATCCGGAATATTCGAAATGCGCGCCAATATGGAGCCCAGCGAGTGCGGGATATTTCGAACTAGCAGGCATTCC
>NW_016913252.1:438662-464536 GCF_001483705.2 Eufriesea mexicana | reverse complement strand
GCATTCCTGATCCCGGGTATTTCGAAAACGAAGCTTCGGGTATCGGACCTTACACACGCGGGATATTCTCGATCGAAAAGTTTCCAAACCCCGTGTCTTCGAAGCCCGAATCCGAAATTCGGGCTTTGCCAACTTTGCAAGCTATTTAAAGAAACTTTTCGAAGTTGAATCGATGAGAGTCTGAGCTAGCTGCTAGTGTACAAATACGAGTTCACCTTGCTTGCTTTTCCTTTGATTTTCGACATTTCATTTTGACACTTTGAAAATGAAAAGTAAGGACAGCAGTAAGTTACTTTTAATTCGCAAATATTGCAGTGCATTCTTCGATAATAATTTTTAACAACAACGAATTGATGATTATTAAATTTTTCACATGGGAAGAATCCTTCGTGATGTACGCGAGAGAAAAGAAGAGGAAAATAATAACAATTATAGTGATAAAAATAATAATTGTATCAACTTATTGATAATAATTAATAGGAAGAAGAAAGAAATATGTGGAGGAATTAAGTAGCATTAATGTACGGATTAATTATGTTAATAATTCGCGATAAAATTATTTAATTCTAATTATCCACTAGCTATTCCATTCGCAATAAAATTCAACAACTTGTTAGAATTTATGCAAATTTTACGCGCGTTAAGTACAATTTCGGTGGAATGCGATTGTAGCTCATCTTTACGGGGTTTAGCCTGAGACACTCGCCACGAGTTACACTCGTTATTCCGGTATAAGAGGTTAACCAGAGCAGGAGTAACGGAGGACTTAAAAACGGCGAGAAAATTGGGGAAAAATTCGACAGAATCGCAATAACGGTCGGCAGTAAATCGCTAATGTAGAAAAACGAAAATGAGGGCCAGTGAGTAACGCGTTAACACGAGTAATACGAGTTTCGAGTATTTTCATTACAGCACGGCGAACAAGGATCGGTCGCACACTCGATGTTAATACGACCACATTGGACACCGAGCAAATTAAATTTATAGATCGAAAACGCAACAAAAGGACGCTCCTTTCCGTTAATCCGACGTATAAATAGAGGGAAAAAAGCTATTTCGAGGGGGAAATATATTCGCTGATAAATTGTCGAGATATATTTATTTTCTAGCGATCATTGTCTACGCCTGGCCGGTTTATGGACACGCGTGGCCGTTTGCATATAGATTAGACGATTAACGCGTAAACGTCGATAACTTCAGCTTCGTTCGTTAACGGGCCGGACATAATGTCGAAAAAATGACAGGACAAGGACGAAATGCACGCAGGACACCCGAGTCGGTTAATTTGCCGTCGATAAATTCCTCGACTCGTCCCGCGCCAATGTACGCGCGAATCCCGCGGTCCGTCGGACCAATCCGGACACCGCTGTCTGCTGTGACGCGCGCGTGACCAGTCACGTGACTTCTCTTACCAGCGCAGGCGTTGGTCGACTCGCGAGTGCCTCAGGGACGACTATAGAGAGTTCTTCGCCCTGTCCCTTTTAATCAAATCGCGCTAGAAGCTTACGTTTTTACATTTCCAATTTCACGTCAGGATTTACTATTCTGAATTTATTTTATTTTTTAAAATGAAACTTTAATGTTTCTCGCAACAAATTTCCATAACGATTGTCGATTATAAGGGCTCGGGAATTAATGATTACGCATTGATAACGTATCAACAAAAAAAAAAAAAAAATGAAAAGGAAGAACGAAGAAAAATGGTATTAATTAAATCCGCGTTACAACTCGCGATGCTCTAGCTGTATCCAAATAAATGGGTCCGTTCTGAAAAATATTTCCACGCAGCTAGGAATTTTGCCTCGCGTTTCGAGCAATTAACGAACCATCCGTTTGCCGGGGTCTAACTACCGTACAATTACCGTAGCTTCCATCCGGGCGCCGAGTAATCCCGAAAACTCCTTGCTGGTGGAGCAGGAAGCCGAAAAAATTGAAACAATCTGAAAAAAAATCACCTCTCCGAGGGATCTCGTGGTCCATCAAGAGCCAAAGCTCCTAAAAAAATCCAAACTACCGCTATGAAAAGGGAAGAAGAGGAAGAGAGGGGAGGGGAATGGAGAAGAGGAAGGAAAAAGCAGGCATAACGTGCAACTTGGCAAGCTCAGTCAGCCATGATATTACCAGCAGACAGACACACACACGTGTACACGCGCGGATATATATTCGAGAGCATCGAAAAGAGCGAAGCTCGAGTCGAAATCACGCAGCAGCTCGTCAGAGGGACAACTTCGTTGCCCAAAACGCCAGGACGCGGTGCAAATGAAACGAGCTCGCGATCCACGCACCAGGACCTGCTGTTTGCTACCACTCCGCTCTCTGTGTGTACAAGTTTGCGTGCACTGGGTGGATCACTTGAATGGGAACCGGTATGAATGTCTGTGTTGATTCTGGGCACAGCTCTGTTCTTGATGAGGCCTAGATTATCGATAGCGATGATTGATCGCCGATGATTGACAAGGCCTGCCAGGGATTCGGTTAATGGGTTAGAATGTCTGTGGTTGAGAACAGACAGTGGAGGCTTGGGAAAATTATTTGCAGAAATTGTAGGAAAATGCTGAATTAATGATCGCGTCTTTGGACGTGGATTTGCGAACTCCTGGGGTTAGGTCTCGTCAAGATGAGAGCAGGAAGAGATCGGTATTAACAGGCTAGGTGATCGGGTTTGTAATTTAGAATAATAGATCGTGAAAATGATTTTGAAAGATAATAGGTTGACAGCTAGGTTCATACATCCTTGTGGAGCTACATTCTTCTGAGATGGACTCTATGAGAAACAATAATAGTTCGTTTTAACATGCCCAAGTGTTGACTCGCTGACTGGCTAAGCAGAATTACTATTCATGACAGAAATATGTCACGAACGATGTCAGATTCCTTTTTACTAGCACGTTAGAGGTGTCAAAGACAGTTTTATGACACGGATCTTAAGTTTCAATCATTTATACAGCCTGGATAAAACGTCAAGCGAAGTCCTTCATGTACTAACAACTCGCATCTTCTCTTGATCAAGATCAGTTCCTGTTTCAGTAACTGCTGTTCGAACCCCCAGTCTAATCTAGCGCTAACCATCAACTGTACTACCGTTCACTCTTCAATCTACTTACTAGCATTAAAAATGTCGAACATTCAAATAGATGTTTGGAAAACCATGATAGATATCTGAAAACCGTGAGAGACACCACATGATCATCAAGACCATGGAGACACACCAAGAGACAAGCTCTAGATACCAAGAAAAGACTCAAAGTAGCATCACCATTCAAACAAACTTCAGTATCAATCATCTAACACTTAAATTCTAAACCAAAGAAGCTAACCCAACAAAGAATATTCAGCTGACAAGCCTGAAGTCTCAGTAACACGAGCAAACAAGTCAGATCTAAACCATCTGAACATCCTTCTACAGTACCTACATAGGTACGATAGAACACCATGAAAGATATCAAAACCATGGACACCACATGATCGTCAAGACCACGGAGACACACCAACAAACAAGCTCCAGATACTGAGAAACTACTCAAACTAGCATCACCGTTCAAACCATTCTAACCCAACAAAGAATATTCAACTCCTAAGACTGAAGTCTCAGCAACACGAACAAGGAACCCAAATCTAAGCCACTGAACATCTTTCATCAGCGCCTACATCCGACCAAGCACCTTCTCACCCCATTACCTGCACAGATTGATCTCCGACAAAATTCTCAGTTGAACCGCGAAATTTCCAGGCCAACCAAAGACACTCGGACGATTCGATCTAAACCGGCAGCACCCTGTACACGTTATGTACGCGTTTGCTCGTGCGTGTCCACTGATACGCCACGGGGTCCGAGTAGAATCAGACTTCGCAAGTTGCAACAGATTGCTCATCCTCGGACCATCTTCCGCACGGGTGCCCCGACGACGCCGGTCCTTCCAAGTTTAATGAGAGACGATGAAATTGCGCGACGGCCACCGCTGCTGCCACCTGGCGGCCCCACATCGATTCCACGTACTCGTTTCTTCGTTCTGTTCGTCAGTTGGATCAGCCAACTTCGAATCACCGTGTTCTGAATGAACTGGCTGATTGCTACGTCATTGAATCACGCGATTTTTTTCTCTGCCACCTCTCTTACGATTCTTGTTACCCTGGTCTCCTGGTCGCCATTGTTTTCTCCCGCTGCGATCACGTGACCTCCGCTTTCGTTGGCTGGCCGCTAGGCGGCGCCACAGTCCACGACTTCGGATTTATAATGGTGTTAGACTGTCTGTTTGGTATATAATTTTGAGAAAATCGGTTTACGCATTTATATTCTTATAGTTTACGTGTATTTTCATGTATGAAAAAGGCTTTTCTATCTATTAGCAATGCGAGAGTTTTATAAATTTCGTGCATCGATGATTCGAGGTAAATAGTAAATTTGCTAATACTAATATAGTTATAGTACTCGCGAAAAATAATTTTCCCACTTTCTTGGGAGGGCATTTTAAAATTTGATACATGGAAAATATTTTAGGAAGAAAATAGGATTGGAAATGTGTCCAATTTTTTAACAAAATGAGTTTCTTTCAGGCACTTTATTATTTTTAATTCCCAAAAATACTTAATTAATTTTCAGAAAATTAATATCGTCCTTTCCCAAAATAAAAATTCACCAATTACTATTGTACCATTTTAATTATTATTATCTACTCATATTTGGGTACAGATAAACAGTCTTGGTATGGGAAAAAGATTCAGGGAGTCTGTGCAACTATTAAGTTACGAGCCCAATCAATGCCAGGCGGTTTTGGGGTTGGTGGTGGTTGGTGTGACGACCCTTGGTCAGGTTTATATGTTCGATTCATGAGAAGCACGCTGAACTGGTAATTTTGAGGCAGTGATTTAAGTGTTTGTCACTTGGTCGGTGTCGATCGAGATTTTCGCAGATCGAAATCGAGAACTGGAACAAGGTGATATATACCGTGCCACTTGAAATTTATTACCGGTATTTCGCGTGTTTCTTCCTCTTTCGTTCCTCCGAGGCTTCGGTTTCATTGTTACCTACGCTTCGGATTCAACTTGTGGCAACTTTCGTGACAGAAATTGCAGCGGTCGTTAATTCTAAGCCACCCCTTGCTTTACAACCTTTCACTCGCTATGTCCTCCGTTATCGGAGTCAATTATAACTCGAATGGTATCGTAGGTGGTTAAAAGAACATTAAAATGCGGCACGAAGTTTATGTTAAAAAGCTTTCAACCTCGGGGGTTAAAATCATGTCACGATTTTACTTAGCCGAGCGGGAAATTCTTGGCCGTTTTGTAACAGCTTAATCGATATTGCTGATAGTATACTGACAGGGTAGTGAGTGAAATATATCCTCTTTCCTTCATCACTATTAAAGATCCTGATATTCCACTACCTCTGGCAGCAAATTTTTGGTTAAACGGGATAATAAGAAAATTATCTGAAATTACTGTAAGTTTTTAAATGCACGGTAATGTAATATGGGGATGAAACGAGATGGTAAGTTGATTTAATAGGAAATGAGAGTGGAACGCATCGTTTTTCAAATTTCCAATTCAATGCAGCATTTCTTCACTCGTAAAATGGGTGACAAAATAAAAATCAAGTCAAACAAAAGCAAGAAAATGGTAATAATGAAGATATTCAAATTCATCCCCCTCGAAACATCATTTTCTAAATTAAAAGAAAAAATATATCGAAGCAGATGCCAATTTGAACAAAAATAATAAAATACTAAGCAATTAAAAAACCAAAATCTTACGCCCCTAAGATATCATTTCATCCTTCACAGAAAGGGTGATAAAATAAAAATCGACTCAAACGAAAGCAATAAAACAATAACACTGAAGATATTAAAATTCAACCTCCTCGAAACACCATTTTTTAAATTAAAAAAGAAGATGGAAGAAAATCGAAGCAAAAACAAATTTGAACAAAAATAATAAAATACTGAGCAATTAAAAGACCAAAATCCAGCGCCCTTAAGACACCATTTTCTTTTTCACAAAAAGGGTGTCAAAATAAAAATCGACTCAAACGGAAGCAATAGAACGGTAACACTGAAGATATGAAAATTCAATCCCCACCTCCCTGAAATAGAATTTTCTGAATTAAAAAAGAAGATATTAAAGTAGAAAGCAATTTGAACATAAGTAACAAAATACTAAGCAATTGAAAGACCAAAATTCAACACCCCTAAGACACTACTTCCTCTTTCACATAAAGGGTGTCAACATAAAAATCGACTCAAACGAAAGCAGTAAAACGGTACCAATAAAGGTATAAAATTTCAACCCCCTAGAAACATCATTTTCTAAGTTAAAAGAAAAAAATATATATATATCGAAGCAGATGCCAATTCAAACAAAAATAATAAAATACTAAGCAATTGAAAGACAAAAATTCAATGTTCTTAACACTCCATTTCCTCTTTCACAAAAAGGGTGTCAAAATAAAAATCGATTCAAACGAAAGCAATAAAACGTTACCAATAAAGGTACAAAAATTCAACCCCTTCGAAACATCATTTTCTAAGTTAAAAGAAAAATATATATATATATATATTGAAGCAGATGCCAATTTGGACAAAAATAATAAAATACTAAGCAATTGATAGACCAAAATTCAACATCCTTGAGACACCATTTCCTCTTTCACAAAAAGGGTGCCAAAATAAGAATCGACTCAAACGGAAGCAACAAAATGACAACAACTGAAACAAGGACGATGATGAAGCAAAAAAAAAAAAAAAATAGTAAAAAGAATAAACAAACCATAAAAAATCGCTGCGAGGGACCTCGCTTCTTCCACCCCTATATCCAGATGCTCTCCTCTCCTCTCCTCTCGTAATGGAACAACGGCGTCGATCAAATACGAATTAAACGGTGGAAGCTGGCGGGATGGAAAACGTAATCAGCCGTGTCGAAACGCGAAAGATTCGCCGTGGAATCGATTTAGCCGTGTGACACTGCGCCCATCCTGGCTGACGAAATTCGTGTCCATGCCGTTTTCGTTCGCTCGCCGAGTGGACCGGTCGCGGATCGGTGGCCAGGGATCGATGGGAAACGAGGGAAAAATTGTCGGTAAATATTTTCCCCGCTTCCTTTTTTGTTTTTTCACCCCCTTTTTTCCCGATCGTCGCTTTGTTTGCGAATGTTTGTCCGGTCTTTGTAACGGAGATCGTTCCCCGGCGGTTTTTTCGCCGGCAAACTGTTTGCAATGGTACACCATGGGATTTTTCATCGGTGTTCCGGAACGTGTTACACTTTCGCGACATCTGCAAGATGGATTTTTTCGATACGAAACGAATTAAGATCGATCGAGCTGAATCCCGAGATAGTGAGTCGAATTCGTCCTCTGGTAAGCATCGTGATAGTTCTGGCTGACGTGGAGTCCTTAAAATGTTGTTTTAAAGATAAGGATGGAACATTTGTTTGGTTGAATTAGAATTTTTATTAATTTTAAATAGGGAGAATTGTTAAGATCATTAGAGAAGGGGAGTGAAGAAATTTTTCGCTTGCTTTCCTCGTTTTTGGAATTTACAGGAGGGTAATTATTATAATATCTTGTGTCATGGTGTGAGATATATTTTAAAAAATTTATAAAACAGTATAAAGAATACTGCGATAAAACGTCTATGAATATTATTGTACATATTTTGTTAATATTCGAATTTTTATTAATTTTAGAGAAATTAGTTTTATTAAAATTTAATTTGTAAAAAGAAAATATTAGGATTACTAGGAAAGCACTGAAATTTTTATCTTGCTTCTCTCCTTTCAGAAATTTTTACAAAAAGATAGGTATTAGTATTCCAGAATTACCGAAGATGTGCAAATATTTTTGAAAAATGAATACTGATTTTTATATAATTTCTAAATATACTTTGCACCCCATTTGCATTCTCCAATGCGTTTGATCTAAACTAAGTGTGACAAGCAAATTCTTATTTATATTCCATCCAAAAATTACAAATATTTCAAAATAAAATCATTTTATATACAAATTAGAATATAAATATTTTCTGCCATAGCTGACCAGTGAATAAACTTAAAATAGACAAGCAATAGTGTTTGTATAATATAATATGCAAATGGTGACTGAGACTAACCAATACACAGGTTTGTATATATAGAGGAACTTAGTGTAATATGTTAATTAAATAAACCTGTTTTATTATTAAAAAGAAATTGCTGTTTATTAGACAAGCAATACTGTTTGTATAATATGCAAATAGGTGACTGAGACTAACCACTATACAGGTTCGTATATATAGAGAATACATAATAAGGAGGACATATATAATATATAAAATCGTATATATAGGAGAACTTAGTGTAAATGTTAATTAAATTAACCTATTTTATTATTAAAGAGAAGTTGCTGTTTATTACACAAGCAATACCGTTTGTATAGTATGCAAATAGGTAACTGAGACTAACCAATACACAGGTTCGTATATATAGAGGATATATAATAAGGAGGATATATATAATAGGTCATATATAATATATAAAATCGTATATATATAGAAGAACTTAGTGTAAAATGTAAATTAAATAAACCTATTTTATTATTAAAAAGGAGTTGCTGTTTATTAGACAAGCAATAGTGTTTGTATAATATGGAAATAGGTGACTGAGACTAACCAATACACAGGTTCGTATATATAGAGGATATATAATAAGGAGGATATATATAATAGGACATATATAATAAATAAAATCGTACATATAGAAGAACTTAGTGTAAAATGTTAATTAAATAAACCTATTTTATTATTAAAAAGAAGTTGCTGTTTATTAGACAAGCAATACTGTTTGTATAATATGCAAATAGGTGACTGAGACTAACCAATACACTGGTTCGTATATATAGAGGATATATATACTAGGACATATATAATATATAAAATCGTATATATAGAAGAACTTAGTGTAAAATGTTAATTAAATTAACCCATTTTATTATTAAACAGAAGTTGCTGTTTATTAGACAAGCAATACTGTTTGTATAATATGCAAATAATGACTGAGACTAACCAATACACAGGTTCGTATATATAGGAGATATATATAATAGGACATATATAACATATAAAATCGTATATATAGAAGAACCTAGTGTAAAATGTTAATTAAATAAACCTGTTTTATTATTAAAAAGAAGTTGTTCCTTAGACGTGCAAATCTTGGTTTGCATAGGATTAATCTAGCTAGAAATCCTACATATATTTAACACTAGAACTAGCAACCCAGTGAAAATGACTGGTCCCAGAATTTTCCTTTCTGCTATCACCGAACACATACACCTGCTTGTGAATTTTCCTTTTTGCAATCACCGAACACATACACCTGCTTGAAGAATAAAATTGGTATCAACTTGTATTAAAAAAGAACTGTAATCAATATATTCACTCATATTCATCGTACCGCTGAAATTACTATAATCTGTACACGTTATAGTAAGGTACCCATTAAAGATAGGTAGTTCTAGTGTTAAAACCTATGTTAACCATTACCACACACAGAACCGTGACCTGGCCCAATTACTAGCACCACTCTGTACAATCCGCCAAAGATCATCTCGAATCGTCCTCCATATCCAAAAGGCAAGGCAAATGGCGAAGATTCTTGCTCGGACAACACCAGCTACTACCACGGATCGATTTAATCGGTTACAGCCGGCTTCTAACACGGCGTTCAAACATTTACCGACGTATTTCCGAACGCAAGAAGTATCAAGAACCCGCTAACTGCATTAGTACCCTCGAAACCGGGGGTTCCCGACCACCCCTTTTTTCCCGTGTGTCAGCCCTCCCTCGAAATTAGATTTAACCCGTCTACCCCTTGCCGTGTCTTCTTCCACGCTTCATCGACCCTTGGATAAATCGATTAACCCTCCCCGAGGTGGGCGGACCAACCCCATCTGGCAACCCTTGCCCGCGGATTAAACATTTCTGCAAACCTACTACCCCGTTTCCGCCACTCGACCCTTCAACAAAAGAACCCTGTAATCTCGTTTCTTAACGTTACACGTCGAATTGTCCGCGAATCGAATGATAAATGGAATTTCGCCATCTTTTAATCCGGCATCGTCCACCTGTGTCTTCCCCCTCGCATAATCTACGTTATATATTACTATTCCAGTCTAGTTCGTATCGGGGAACGAAGAAAAATTGAAAAATTATTTTCCCTTAGGGAATGGAGTATTAAATTTTTGCGAAATTTATTATATTTGGGGAAGAAAACTGCACACTGATGCTAGATCTGTGGATGATTATGTAGAGTTAGTGAGTTGGTAATGTGTATC
Source organism: Eufriesea mexicana (assembly GCF_001483705.2). NCBI lineage: Eukaryota > Metazoa > Arthropoda > Insecta > Hymenoptera > Apidae > Eufriesea > Eufriesea mexicana. Next base: position 454,236 of record NW_016913252.1, on the reverse strand, counting down.
AAAGAATGTTTGAAAGATAGTGTTATGATAGCGTAGAATTTGTGATCTTAGAAATATATAATAATTATTAATTATCATCAATGTGTCGTATGTAAGAAAACATGTATCCTCTATGTGCGTGTAACCTCTATACCCTCAACCCTAAAATGATACTACGTTTAATAGGTAATTTATGTTACAATTGTTCGTTTGAATTGTTTCTTTCCAAAATTAAAAATGTGTCACGTGTTATGGTATTAAATTTTTCAAAAATTCTGAAACATGTCAGTGTCCCTTAGATTAGTAGATAAATATAAATAATAAATAAATTCGTTATTATTATTAAAATATTTTAATATTTATATAACGATAATATATACAGGTATCACGTATTTGTATATTAATTATGTATTATCGATTATGACTGCTCCTCGATATTAATGTATCCCAGGACCTCTATATTTAACTATTATCCTATTATCATGCAAATTCCTCCAACCCGTCAGATAAAAATATACTAAATTATCCAAATCCTATTCTAATAATAATTCCAGCAAATATATTAATTAAAATCATAACCTCGTAATGTCTCACGACTTCAAAGGGCGCCGCAAAGATTATCCGAAATTACGTGTCAGTGAAATAAAATTTGTAATTTCGGGACCTCTGTATTTAACTATTATCCTATTATCATACAAATTCCACCAAGCCTTTGCACTCGACGATTTTTTGGCTAGAGAAGAGCAGAAATCAAAGATTCTCTGCTAAAAGACTGACGACACTTTTCTGAGCAGTAAATAAAGAATCGTATAGTAATAGAATTTTAGAATTATTTGACTTCGATACTTCGCACACTGCTATATTACATTAAATTTGATATATCAAATAATACCGATCTTCCAAATTTTATGAAACGGTGACTTAAGGTCACCCCTCGAGTGCAAAGGGTTAAATTATCCAAATCCTATTCTAATAATAATAATTCCAGCAAATATATTAATTAAAATCATAACCTCGTAATGTCTCACGACTTCAAAGGGCGCCGCAAAGATTATCCGAAATTACGTGTCAGTGAAATAAAATTTTTAATTTCGGGACCTCTGTATTTAATTATTATCCTATTATCATACAAATTCCTCTAACCGGTCAGACAAATATATATTAAATTATCCAAGTCCTATTTTAATAATAACAATTCCAGCAAATATATTAATTAAAATTATAACCTCGTAATGTCTCACGACCTCAAAGGGCGTTGCAAAGATTATCCGAAATGACGTGTCCGTGAAATAAAATTTGTAATTTCTCTGGTCTCTTTGCCACGGTAAATATATTAAACGAGAAAAGGGGATGAAAGAAAAGGACATTTGGCTGAGAGAAAAGACCGTTTCGTCTGGGACCTGCTGCCGGTCTCTCGGCTAAGTCTACCACAGCAAACTCCGAGACAGCAGAGACCAGGTCAGGAAGAGTATTCGTTGCAGGAAGATGGTTAAGTGAGGATTTTCCAGAAACGTGTTTCGAATGAATATCCCTTTTGGTGACAAATGTGCAAGAGTCGTGTCTTGCTCCTGTCGTTGGGCGAAGAGGAAGGACTGCACGGACGCATAATTCGAGGAGGGATAAACGAGAAAATGGCTGGGTAATTTAAAAAATAGGTCGATCATATTCACGAGCGAGGAATTCGATGTAAGTATAGCCCTGGATAATTGTACAGCCGGATTGAAACGGGCAGAAAGACGCCGGGAAGTGGACAAAGCAGAGACATGTCGAGGAATCGATCGAGATTCCTCGTTGAATCTGCTTGGGACATTATCAATGAAATTCGCGCTGGATATTTATAGAAACGGTGACGTAAAGCGAGTCTCGACCCAGAAGAACTGATAATCCGTTGGTGAAATCGGAAAATGGCGGGACTCGAGAATCTCTGATAGATCTCTCGATGCTACCTAAAATAAACCATTCTGACAGATGAAATCGTCTGTTACTTGCATTTTCCTCCATGATCCGAGATTTATTTTCACCTGCTTGTAAATCAGGCACCATTTTCGAATATTCCAATTGTTATTATTTAATAAAAATTGCATGGAACGGGAATTTTGATTAATTAATTAACACTAGATATACCGGTATTTTACACGCACCTATTTTTACCATAGGGGGTCGAACGAGCCCACGTGGTATATAAGGTATGCAAAGAATATTGCTCGGTAAGAAATAAGTTAAGAGAAAAATGGAAAGAGAGAAATTAAACTATCAGATAATATGAGAGTTTACAGAAATCGGATGAGAAAGAAATAAAAATGAATGTACGATTTGTAAAGTAAATTTTGAAAGGGTTGAAAGGTCATTTGACACTGTTTGGTATGTTTAGTGTTAACTAATTAAATAATTGTTAGGAAATGGTTGCTTGGTAATTGTGTTGATAAAATATTCGTGTTTTTGAACTCAATGTTGAGAATGATTATTCGATTATTATAATTTAAGGCTGTTTGATAATTGGAATATATTGGATTCGAATTTTTTTTGGGGGGGAGGGGGAACATATTAATTTAAAATCTTATACTTTGAAGTAATTAAATATTTATTAGGAAATGGTTGCTTGGTAGTTATATTGATAAAATATTCGTGTTTTTGAACTCAATGTTGAGAATGATTATTCGATTATCATAATTTAAGATTATTTGATAATTGTTATATATCGATTTCCAATTTTTTTTAGGAGAGGGTCATATTAATTTAAAATCTTATACTTTGAAGTAATTAAATATTTATTAGGAAATGGTTGCTTGGTAGTTGTATTGATAAAATATTCCTGTTTTTGAACTCAACGTCGAGAATGATTATTCGATTATTATAATTTAAGATTATTTGATAATTGTTATATATCGATTTCGAATTTTTTTTAGGAGAGGGTCATATTAACTTAAAATTTTATATTTTCAACTAATTAAATTTTTAATTTGTTAGAAAATGGTTAATTGATAATTGTGTTGATAAAATATTCGTGTTTTTGAAGTCAATGTTGAGAATGATTATTCGATTATTATAATTTAAGATTATTTGATAATTGTTATATATCGATTTCGAATTTTTTTTAGGAGAGGGTCATATTAACTTAAAATTTTATATTTTCAACTAATTAAATTTTTAATTTGTTAGAAAATGGTTACTTGATCATTGTATTGGTAAAATATTTGTGTTCTTTAGCCGATATTGAAAGTGATTATTCGATTATTATAATTTGAAACTATTTGATAATTGGAATAGGCTGATTTTGAATTTTTTTTTGGAAGGGGGATATTAATTTAAAATTTTATATTTTCAACTAATTAAATTTTAAATTTCTTTGAAAATCGTTGCCTGATAACTGTATTGGTAAAATATTCGTGTTCTTTACCCGATATCGAAAGTGATTATTCGATTACTATAATTTGAAACTATTTGATAATTGGAATATACTGATTTCCAATTCTTTTTGGGGCCATATTAATTCATATACTAAGAATAAAAATATATGTATGTATGTATATATTTATTTTATTACAAATTTCTTCTTTAGTATTTATTTGTATTTTTAATTAATCATATAATGCAGGGAATTAATCCCTTATACTAGAATAACGAGACTAACTCAAGATGAGTTTTCTACACACACTATGACTCCTTACAAGTATACATGCCTGTTCTCACACTGAAATGTTGCTTTTCCTCGTCTTTCAGTCTTCTTTCACTACATTCAGCGATATCCGCTGTTTATACATCCGTGTTATTCCTGCTTCACCACGTTTCCCGCTATTTACTCGCCGTTCCATCCCTCTGCTACCCCGATTTCCCCGTTTCCACCGCTTTCCACCTACCCACTGACGATTATTTCTCTGTTATCGCATTTTCGACCCGACCTTCCGCTTGCAAATTGCTTCGAAAACGCTTTGAGTCTTCCAGTCGTCCGCTAATTACCTGCTCCGACCAGTGTCTCCTTTTATGTTTTTCTTAGCCGACCCACAGTGCGCCGCTACTTTCGAATTCGACGTCATTGACTCGCGACCTTTCCAGAATCGAGGGATAATTTTTTCAGGAATTTCGCAAATTTATTTATCCGAATACCCAATTTCTATTAATTATTCGACGAGAAGGTTCAGTCACTCGTGACTCAAGTGAGAGAATTCAATTACTATACGTGGAAAAAAATAGTTAAATGTCAAGATAATAGATAAAATTAATGAAACCATCTCTCGAATAATTAACTTCGCGAATCATCGCATACCCTAACAGCTTTGAGAAGATGTCGTGGGTATTTAACACGTTAAATACCAGGGACCGGCGCTAGACTTTCCGTTCGGGCCAAGTTATAGCGAAGATAAATACTTATTTGGAATACATGTAGGAATTGTGATTGTGAGTTACTGCAAAGGAACCCTTGGGCCTGTCTAGCTGGCGACGGGCAATAAAGGGTAACCTAGGGTTCGGACTGAACGTTTAGAGCGACGTCTGAAGTGCGCGTGGAAGGACGAGTGACCGCGTGCAAGGATCGGATGAAAGAGATATTAATGACTGTATGGAATGCAAGCGAAGAGCGAAAGGCGCCTGAATGTTTAGGGTGCGTGACCCACCTCGAGAGCGAGGCTATGGGAAATGCGTGATCGAGGAAGAAAGCTCGAGTATGAAAGAAGACAGAGTGCTAGGTTTAAACGAGGGTGCAAGGCTGTCCTAGGACAGTCCTGTTGGTGAAAGCGCGATACGAGGTTTGAAAGAAAGTCGAGTCGGTGATAGTTCGAAGAGTTGACGTGCGAGTGTGGATTGCGTAATTAGTTTAATCTTTTAGTTGTATCTTTACTCTTGAGTCTCTTTAGCTCGTAAATAAAATATATTGGAATCAACAACATCCTTTATTCCGTATATTTGCCAATCGAAACATACCCCTGCATACATCGCGCGTAAATTATAATAATCCCAATGAATGTGAAAAATAAACAGGGAATATAAAATAGCCCTTCTACCTCGGTAAAAATCAAGATTAATTTTGTGAAAAGCCAATGAAAACCATATCCCTACATATATATTCAAAATCTATGTTAACAATTACCACAAAAATGATAAGAAAAGAGAGAAAAATTCGTAATAATTAATTCATTGTGATTAAAGGAAAAGAGATGAGAGTGGAAGGTAATGGGACGTAATGAAAACAGTATAAGGCACGGAAACAAGTGGAAGAAGGAAGAGAGAAAAAGGAGGAATTATCGGGGTGACAAGCGTGCTATGTGGACACCGCGATCGAACAGGGAACCGGAAGTAGCGCGATGGAATTTCGGCCAGCCGGACGGCCCTGATGAATTATCCGCAATTTTCCCCGCGATTTCCACGATTGCCCGGAGAATCCCCGGGATACGTGGTCCTCGCCTCGATCACACAGCCGATCTCGTAATTGGACCGGAAACAAACGTCTAGGAGGACAACGATCCTAAGAATTTAATTAATAATCCGCGGTCGAACGAAACGCCGCATCCCCTGCGACCACCATCGGCCATCCGGAGTCTTATTAAAACTGTCCAAACGACTTTAAAAGCGATTTCTCTGTTCCTCTGCCTTTCAGACCTCGTTTTCTTCGATTCCTTTCCGGTGATCGTGAAAAGGTTATTGTCACTCCGTTTTTGTCTTTTTCTTCATCAGTAGCGAATTATTTTCGCTAAATTCCGACGCAGTTAAGTGTCTACAGTGATTACGAGGAGAAAATTGGGAATTATGATTTTCGAATTTTTGAATTTGTACGAAGGGGTTACGTTGGCCTGGAGAGAAAATTGTGTAGTATATGGAACACCATAAAAATGTTAATTTATCCACTGATTGTTATTTCTTTGTAGTTTTGTGTGTAATATAATATTATGTTTGTTAACAGCGAAAAATTAAGTTTATTAACATCGATATTTAATTTATTATAAGGGAAATTAAACTGAGTAATAATATTTAATTTATTATCAGCGATATTAAATTTATGGATATAAATATTGAACTTATTAATCATAAAATTATATGCATTATCAATAGTTTCTCAATAGCTAATTATAAATAATTACTTATTAATTATCAGCAGTTAATTATCAATATTTATATTTAATATATCAATAGCGAAATTAAATTGAGTAATATGAATATTTTTCATTTCTCAATAGTGAAATTAAATTGAGTAATACTAATATTCAATTAATTAATAGAGCAAAGTTAAATAGAGTAATATTAATATTTATACAAATAACAGTGAAATTAAATTAAGCAATATTAATATTTGATTTATGACAATTAATATTCTATTTATTAATAATAATATCAAATCAATTAATAACGCAATGAACTGAATCAACATTAAATTTTTATTCTTCATTTCTTCATTCGACATTAAATCTAAAATCATCGCGTAAGTTGCATTTTAATCCCATATAATTTACAATTAACACTAAATTCCCTGAATTTAACAGGAATCGTAGAAACCTTAAAATTTTTCAAATCCCATATAATTTATAATTAACACCGAATTCCCTGGACTTAACAGGAAGCTTAGAGAGCTTAGATTCTTTCAAATCCCACACAATTTATAATCACTCGTATAAATCTCTTCGACAGCGCGAAAAGTCTCGGAAGAAATGCGGGCTGCTCGATTCGAGAATATATACTTTTTCATCGAGATCCACGGCGGATAATCTCCGTTTTACCGAGTACCTGGCTCGCAAGTAGAACACTCTCGAGGACATCAGTGGCCTACGACAGCGTAGCCCACGAATGATTAATGACGTTGCACGAAGTTTCTTCACCCTCGTACCCTAGCTCTTTCCAACTTTCCCCGAATTTTCCTCGTGCTCGCCAGCCTCCTTTCATCCGACTTCTTTTCACCATCCACGCGAGACACCGTAACATCAACATATCAAAATCAGATTCAACGGTCTCCACAGAAACCACTTCGAGACATTAATCCTTCAAAGCATTCGGGCTCGGAAACCAGCATCTGGTAATCCACGAAGAAAAATTTCCGAAAATTTTTCACCAATTCGTGTAACGAAACACGTGTCCTTTAACAAATTTCCAAAACATTCTCCATTTTTAAATTTCATAATTTAGGGGTGTTAATTATTTTCTTCTAATCGTTAATTATATTTAATTCTCGCGATACTGTAATTAATTTTACTCGTTGTATTAATGGAATATTATTGAATTATGACGATAATATTGTATAATTGTTGTTATATTTCCCAAAATTTTTCTCCAATTCGTATAACGAAACACGTGTCCTTTAACAAATTTCCAAAACATTCTCCATTTTTAAATTTCATAATTTAGGGGTGTTAATTATTTTCTTCTAATCGTTAATTATATTTAATTCTCGCGATACTGTAATTAATTTTACTCGTTGTATTAATGGAATATTATTGAATTATGACGATAATATTGTATAATTGTTGTTATATTTCCCAAAATTTTTCTCCAATTCGTATAACGAAACACGTGTCCCCTAACCAATTTCAGGAACATTCTCCATCTTTAAATTTTATAATTTCGGGTGTTAATTATTTTCTTCTACTCATTAATTATATTTTATTTTCGCGATATTGTAATTAATTTTACTCGTTGTATTAATGAAATATTATTGAATTATGACGATAATATTGTATAATCGTTGTTAATAACTATAACTAACATAATAATTATTGTTTCCAAAATTTTTCTCCAATTTGTATAACGAAACACGTGTCCTTTAATAAATTTCCAGAACATTCTCCATCTTTAAATTTCATAATTTTGGGGTGTTAATTATTTTCTTCTAATCGTCAATTATATTTAATTCTCGCGATATTGTAATTAATTTTACTCGTTGTATTAATGAAATATTATTAAACTACGACGATTATGTTGCACAATTGTTGTTATATTTATTAATAAAAATACTGGGAACAGGTGTCATGCAGTAGAAGAAAATTAACATATGTACTTATGTGGAATATCGTAATAGAAAATAAATAAGAGAATAAAAGGATTATATAACGGGTGTTCGTAAATCGTGGATTCATCTGGATTAATTACTGAGGTATTTAAATTGATAATGGAGAGTGATTTGGGTGATGATATATAGTAAATTGTGATATGTTGTTGATTAATTATTCCAAGTTACTCTATGTATATATATATGGACATGTTAACCACTGATTCGGGACCTTAAAATTATTTTGAACTGACTGCCGAGATTAACTTCGAGGGGTCTCTGTAGATCTTTCAGAAGGATTACTTTCGTACCCGAGAAATTCGTTACAAGTAAGACACCCTGTAGAATCCTAAGTTCCCGTACAAACTTTGCCAACGTGTACTAGGTGCAGCTAACGGCCCAAGTTGCTTCGCGTGTTGCGATGCGATGTTATCGAATTTACTTATAATCCCTTCAGCAAAATTGATTGTAAACACATGTATCGACTTTAATCGTATAATGTAATGTACAAGCCTATATTAATTATCGCGATAAATCCCTCGTTTGATCTGTGATAATGTATAAATAGCGAAAAAATTAGGTACACAGAAAGAGAAATCAGCGATAGCTCTTATAAAATAGGGTCGAAGACAATGATAGTATTATTGTCTTCATTAACTATAAACACTTTAAAAATTCATCCTGGGAGGTACAAAATTCCTAAAATTTACAAAATGGCGACTTAAAGATCGGAAAAACCGAAAAGAAGAGAGGGAAATATGAAAAAGAAGACAGATAAATTTAAAAATATTTTTTGAGGTTTTTGATACTACGAGAAAGAAAATGAATATCCATCAATTTCCTACAATTCAAAATTTTACATATCACAGATTTCTATTTAGCAGGTTCAAAATCGCAAAATAACTGTTCTAATAAATGAAAAAATCGGGAAAAAGAGGGAAAAATCCAGAAAAATTCCACAATTAAAAATCAGAAACACAAAATTAAATATACACAGTCCATAACCTAGAAGGATTCGCGATTTTCAAAACAACAGCGCTAATTTTTCTCAGAAAAAGTGAACAAAAAATTCAAAAACCTTTCTCAACTAAAAATAACACCGATCATAGAAGGAGAAACCTAAAAAAGAAAAAGAAAATTCCATAGTTCAGAAAGATTCGCAATCTTTAAAATAGCAGCGTTAATTTTTCTCACAGAAACCAAAAAAAAAGAAATTCAAAAATCTTCCGCAACTAAATATAACACCCTCTATATATAAGAAATTCCATAAGCTAAAAAGATTCACAATTTTTAAAGTAGCATTAATTTTTCTTAAACAAGCAAAAAAAAATATATATATATATATAAAATCCAGAAGTATTTTCCAAATTGTCATTTTATTTATATAAAATGTATAAAAATATATATATATAAAATCCAGAAGTATTTTCCAAATTGTCATTTTATGGTTTTCCTATATTTTGAAATGATCAGCAACTGTCCAAACTCCCCATGTCTCGTTCAAAAGCGACAAAAAAATAGGGATGTTTTTCTTGCCCATTTCCCAGAACACGATTTTCCACGATCGAACATCCACATTGACACCCCACACCATAGCCGTCCGCGGGTGATACGTTATATCGCGTCGGGAGCGGGAGGGGCGGATGAAGCTGCCGCGAAATTGTCGCCCCGGCGCGCCATTGTAACCCGTGCACGACTCGTAATACGCGGCCGTGTAAATTAATCGCGAATAATGCGAGTGACGTGGCCGCGAACTGTATCGCGCCACGATTACGTCATTACGCCGCCGGGTTATTACGCTCCACGCAACGATCCCGTATTGTGTCCGCGATGCCGATATCGTTAATAAATACGCCCCCGGATCGGCCGCGGACACGTTGCTCGCGCCACGACCGATGATAATTGCTGTCGCCGATGAACCTTCCGCGGTATCTTTGAATTCGCCATCCTGGAAACCAATGACATGGTTTGGGTCAAATTACGCTAGGGAATTGGAGCGTTGCGTGGAAGTAACTAGGGGAAAAATGGTGGAGTGGGGGTAAAAAAGAACTTTTTGGGGCAAACGTGATAGGTCAAACGATTCGGCGTGTGAAAACGAGTGGAAATGGAAGAATAAAATTTTTTCGTTCGGGGCCCCGTTTTCGAGAAAATCGAGGCTCGATATTCGTGGGCGCACGTGCTATTTTTGGGCCTTACATGAACCGAATTTCACTATACGCGATGTATATTCGTGTTCATATGTTTGTATACCGTTGGAGTGATTCTATGTGTATATTATAGGTGATCTGACAGTGGAGGAATATTAAAATTTATCAAATTTAAGTGGGGTTAAATGTATACGCACCCCACGAATTTTCGAATTCAATTTTCTCGAAAACGGGGCGTCGTATGGAAAAACTTTATTCTTCCTTTTCGACGTATTTTTGGATGTACAATAACTTCTGCTCGATTATATTGCCTAATTGAACATATCGCGTTCGCAAATTTACTTTGTACTATTTTTGAACAATTTTTGTATAATTGTACTGAACGACTGTGTTGTATATATAAGCGTCAAGTAAACGCGAGAATAAGATATTTGTGACAAATTTTGATGTTTTATATATGGATACGCGATCTGGGTGTACTTTAATATCGCAGAATCTGGTGTGGTATCTGGGTTTACACAATACTGTTAATTGTATCATAACCGTGTATAGAACCAGCGATACCTGGATTAATCGGAATTGTAAAATTCAGTACAGCATACAAGCCTAGGAAATACCGATAATTAGAGACGTATGATCAATACCGGATAAAGTTTATGTTATTGACAATCCCGGCCCCATAGAAACTTTTATAACCGCCATAATATACGACGCTTCGCGGTCATGCACAGTGTAACAAACGCGACTGAACGATAATTCAATACATAAAATCAATTTTTCCCAAGGGTAATTAATTACCGTGGGCGATCGGTCATAAAATGGTGCATTAAACACGAAATGATCGAACGCTGCGAAGCGTGACAAAAAGCGTAAAAGACGCGCGTAAAGCTCGCACGACCAACCGATAAACAACGAGATAACGATAAACGAATAAAACAAACGATAAAAGTGCATTAAAAAATATTGCCAAAAGGAAAAAAATGGATTAAAGACCGATAAAAGACGAATTTAAAATATCGCGAAATGTAAGATGAATCGAAGAATAATAAAACCTGATTCAAAAATATATAGAAAAGAAAATAAATTCAAAAGCAATAAAAAGAGACGTAGAAATATTAACAGAAGCAAAATATTCGGAAATGAATTAAAAAATACTGCCAAAAGCAAAGAGATAAATTAAAAAACGACAAAAATGCATTCGAACATATTACCAAAAGGAAAAAAATAAATTAAAAACTGATAAAAGTCGAATATAAAATATCATGAAAATATTTTTCATCGAGGGAATAAATCAAATAATAAAAACGGATTCAAAAATATCACAAAAAAAAAAATATATAAATTTAAGAAGGTTAAAATGTACTCAGAAATATTGTCAAGGGCAAAGAAATAAATTAAGAAACGATGAAAACGCATTAAAAAATATGACCAAGGAGACTGAAAAAAAATAGGGAACAAACAAAACAGAAAAATGATAGAAAAAACACAAGCCCTCTGTTCCCTCTATTTCTCACCCCTACTCCTATTTCACAAAGCACCACTCTCGCCACGCCACATTCGCAGCCAGCACTCTGTCCGTTTCGCACCCCAATCAACTCTCTTGAAAAAGGAACTACCCTCTACCGCCATAAATCCCGGCGAAAAACATCTCTGTAGAAAAAGCAGCACCCGGAGATGATCTCCCGCGTCGCTCATCCAGCGATCAACGACATCGTGGCGACTCGGGAACAATCGAACAGCCCTTAGAGCGACCTCGAAACGGCTTTCGACGAATCAACCGCCGTGATAACGAGCACGCGGAGGGCCGGGGGGCGCGAGCGGGGTGGTACGCCCCTGCGCGAGCTTCCGATTGCTGCCGCGGCTTCGCGCGCGGACCTCTCGCCGGTTTTCTCCACAGGAAAGGCCGTTTCGATTGACACCGGAAGCACCGATCCAGTCGAAATGACTGGTCTCGAAATTTTCTCCTTCGCAATTACCAAAAACGTACATTTATTTTTGAAAAAATTAATTTTTGGTACAGTCAAATTAATTACACAGAGTGACCTACGGTAAAACTTACGGTACAAAAATTCCAGAGATGATTCTGCGCATAAAAATAAGTCGAAAAGGAAGAATAAAATTTTTCAATTCGAGTCCTCGTTTTGGAGAAAATCGAAATTAAAAATTTGTGGGAACGCGCGTCGGTTTAATCAACCAATGGCGCTATGAATTTCACAGTGGATGGTATTTACCCATTCCCATAAACATTTTTGCTATTTCTGTATCCACATTAAGCAAAACGAATGATAGAACAACACGAAAGACGCACTAAAATTTATTCGCTCGAAATTTGATTACCCATGATGCCCACCCAACGAATTTTCGAGCTTCATTTTCTCGAAAACGGAGCCTCCAACGAAAAAATTGTATTCCTCCTTTTCGACTTATTTTTTGACGTAGTTTCCATATATGTACTTGTTTTCAATTATCGCTTACATATAATATATCATATATGTATATTAGCAATTTTAATATCAGTAATTTTATAATCAATTATGCCAATATTTTTTAATTACCTTTCTACATTCCTGCCTTTAATTTTAATACAGTAGCGTAACAATTCAACGCGAGAATAGTTTTTCCAATTTTTTAATATTTTATTCGAAGTGTTACTTTTCACCTTTCAATGTATCACGCAGTTTGTCACTACGTCGGCAGTTCATTAATTAATATCGCGAATTAATAGCGTGCAAACGAAGAGAAATATCGCTGCACGATAACGTAAGACCTCGTACATCAAGATATAAAATCCCCTCCTGCGTTCCACCCATTTTTCTCCGTTCGAACAGCCCCAGTTTTTTGAATAAAATACCACATAAACGTTACTCTGACAACATAATTTCCTCTCTCTCTCTTTCTGTTCGTGTTTTCAGAAAAATCGTTAGAGGAATCGAAGATCGAACGGAGGCATCGCAGATATCGCGCGATGGAAACGCGCATCATAATGGCGGGAAAAAGGGGGAAAAAATGCGGAGAAAAGAAAGATAAAAATATAGATGGAAGACGAGGAAACAGTGGGAAATTGAATTCTGATGGGCAGCTTCGTGAAGTATACATGGAGAAAAATATCACGGAAGCTGGGACGACCAGGTGAATAGCTGTCTGCATTTTTTAGCAGACAAACCGTCGCGTTTTTCTTGAGCAACGCGCCGAATGCATTATTTACCGTCCATGCTTTCCGTCTCCCTTCTGCCGTTTCGAAAATTCACAAGTGAGTATTCTATCTCGCCGATTGAAATTCTGCTCGCAACTCTGGCGTCGATGTCCTCGTTGTTCTCCAAGAGGATTCAAGAATCCGTGGATTTAAAAATAACTCGTTCTTGCATCGTGATTACAGCTTCGAATGCTAATAACGGAGAAGATGTGGAGAAATTACGCGATGAGGACAACCTCGCACCCACGCGTCGCACCCACGCCTCGTTTGTGGATCAAGTAAAGTAGGACTGGGTGCGAAGGTCGGGATAAATTATATTTTCTCGCTTTTTACTGGAAAGTGGATTTTTCAAATATTTATTTTTCTATTTTATATCGTATATTATTATATCGTTATGCTATTGTAATTTATTATAATTTATGTTATGTTATGTTATAATTATGTTGTGTTATCTTGGTTATTACTGTAGGTATGTTTATAAGCACGTGTTATACATTTTCAGTTTAATATTAATTTTTGAACGCAAGAAGGCTGCAAAATAATTTTGTATTATATTTTACTATTTTATTGTACTATACATTATACTATCTATTACTCTCGAAATTAATTGAGGTATAAAGGGTGAAGTATTGATCAAGTACATATTTCGAAGTTGAAATTAAGAAGGAAATTTAAAAATGGAGTTACTTTATATATACTATATACATAATATACTTATAGTTTCGTTTTAATTTGGTATTAACTTTTGTATATTAACAGACAGACAATTAATTTGATGTTATACTTTACTATGCTACTATACTGTATACTATATTTTTCCTCCTCATTGAGAATAAATTTCTCACACAGTACAAGTATAAATAATTCATCCGTAAATACAGTCAGTCTAGAAAGTGTCTCGAAAAGGAGAAAGAAATAAAGGATAAAAATAGATAATAATTAACCATTAATTATTACTAAACCTAACCTCGACGAATTTTTGCAGTACGAGTTGAAAAATTTTCTGCCATAAGGCTGATGATATTTTCTAAGCAGTAAATAGGAAATAGTACAATAATTAACACGTAGAATTATTTAATTTCGATACCGTGCACACTGTTACATTATTTTAAATTTGATAAAATTAATTAATATCGAGCTTCGAAATTTTATCAAATGGAGTTTGAAAGGCGCCTGTCGAGTGCATGGGGTTAAGAAATTCAAAAAAGAACGAGGACAAAATTCCCTGTATTTATTCACACCGTCACAGAGAAAGAGCAAATATTCTGTTTTACCATAATCGATCCAGGTATTCACGAATCCACCATCGCCTGATCTGTCAAGAATCCGCATAACAGAGGATAGTGGATAATTGTGTTCCCAATAATGGTCATTTGTATCTCCACGAAGGGTTGTCGATACATTCTTGCACGCGATTTTGGAATATCGCGAAATTTTCGAATATTCAAAAAATCCCGACAAATTCTCACCTGGATCGGGGAAGGCGGTACACCTTCGACTGCAGCCAAGTCGAAGCTGAAAAACCGAAAGCCACGAATGCGAAATGCGAACGAGGGATCGTTGGTGCGGTCTTCGAACGAATTCGTCCATCGAATAGCAGCTCGATAACTCGATATCAACGATGGTAATCGAAACGAAGCGATACGTACGACTGCGTTTCCGGTCGGCGCTGATAACATTATCATCGTCATTCACCGAGCCCCACCCCTTGTTGTCGCGTTCTTCCCCGCGCGTTTCATCCGGTAATTGGATTGCCGTGCAACTGGGGAAGAAAAAACAAAAAAAAAGAGAGAAAGAAGAGGGAGAAAAAGAGAGGGGGAAAATCGAGTTAGAGAGAGAGAGAGAGAATACAGCGGGAGAATTGTATCATATGAAAATACAAAGAGAAGCTCGAACTTCCGGAAGAATAAGCCACGCGTTTTATATTATACCGGCCACGTAATTTCCAACGACAACGTGCTGGAAAATGGAATAGGTCGAGAGAAGAGAGAGAGAAAGAGAGAGAGAGAGAGAGAGGAATAGAGAAAAAGGACATGAAAGAAGAGAGAAAGAGAGAAAGACATAAAGGGAAACAGAGAAAAGGGAGAAAGAGAGAAAGACATAAAGGGAAACAGAGAAAAGGGAGAAAGAGAGAAAGACATAAAGGGAAACAGAGAAAAGGGAGAAAGAGAGAAAGACATAAAGGGAAACAGAGAAAAGGGAGAAAGAGAGAAAGACATAAAGGGAAACAGAGAAAAGGGAGAAAGAGAGAAAGACATAAAGGGAAACAGAGAAAAGGGAGAAAGAGAG
>NW_016913252.1:436036-437570 GCF_001483705.2 Eufriesea mexicana | reverse complement strand
GAGAAAGAGAGAAAGACATAAAGGGAAACAGAGAAAAGGGAGAAAGAGAGAAAGACATAAAGGGAAACAGAGAAAAGGGAGAAAGAGAGAAAGACATAAAGGGAAACAGAGAAAAGGGAGAAAGAGAGAAAGACATAAAGGGAAACAGAGAAAAGGGAAAAAGAGAGGAAGAAAATGAAAGAAGGGAAACAGAGAAAAACAGACAACGAAAGAGAGAGACAGAGACAGAAAGAAGGGGAGAAAGAGAGAGCGAGAGAGAGAGAGACAGACAGGCAGACAGAGAGAAGGGGAGAGAGAGAGAAAGAGAAGGCTAAAGGAAATGAAAAGGAAAGGAAAGGAAAAATAAAGAGAAATACAAGGAAATCAAAGGAAAGTGAGACAGAGAAAGAAATAAAGAGGAAGAAGGAAGGAAAAGAAGCTAAAAACAGAGAAAACGAAAAGAAGAGAGAGAAGGAAAAGGGAAAATAAAGAGGAAAAACAGAGAAATTAAAATAAAGTGAGACAGAGAAAAAAATAAAGAAGAAGAAGGAGGGAAAAGAAGAGAAAAACAGAGAAAATGAATGAAAGGGTGAGAGAAAGAGAAAGAGAGAGAGAAGAGAGAGAGAGAAGTTAGTGCGAGTGATTAAAGAGGAAAAAGGGAGGAGCGAGTTCGAGAATGAGGTGAAGAGAGACCTGCAGATACGAGAGCGAGAAGAAGAGCGCGCATTGGCGTCGAATAAAGGAAACAACGAGTCGAAGGGGGAAACGTGGAAAAATGTGGTGGGAAAATTGTGCAATTGTTATAGGTCAGAGCCAATTGTTATGAAAAGCGTGAAAGTGAACAGTGACGAGATAATAATAACATTAAGAGAAATTTCACCACACGTACCTAATCGTTGTGATCTTTATGTGACGCGTGAATATTGTAATTCGTAATAAATATGTAATTGTTAAACAGCAAACTCAGGAAAATGACGGTGCATCGCGGAGGAGCGACAGGAGAAATTAGAAAGCAGGCAAATATTAACCCTTTGCGCTGGACGAATTTTTGGCTAAAGAAGGGTACGAGCTGAAAAATTTTCCGCCATAAGACTGATGATATTTTTTGAGCAGTAAGTAAGAAATCGTATGATAATCAATACGTAGAATTATTCAATTTCGATACCTCGCACACTGTTACCTTATTTTAAATTTAATATTGCATATCGTCACTAGGTCGATCTTAGTTGGCGACGATTAGTGACGGACGGTTCATTGAGGAAGGTCGTGTCTAGCTTCGAAGTGTTAAGTGGACTGTATTTTAGTAGAACTCTCTTTATGACTGTTCTGTCGGTGCTTTTATAAGCTTCCTCTGTCTACTGATTGGTTACGAATAATATTAGAGTGTGTGCTAACTCCAGTGTCTTTTGGTAGTGGTGGTTGTTTAAACAATCTAGGTCCTGTCTGTCGTCTTAAGGGTGGTACATAGTTGCTTGTTACGGTTTACCCAAGTGGTGGCTTAGGTGGCAATGAGGGTAGAAAAGTCAAGAGACACTGACAATAAGGACATAAAACG
>NW_016913252.1:400240-434598 GCF_001483705.2 Eufriesea mexicana | reverse complement strand
ATATTATATTTTATATTATATTTCATTATATTATATTATATTTTTATTCGATTGAAAATGTTGCAATGCACCGTAGAACGAAAATATGAGAATTCTTACTCAAAATAAATAAGACGTTAAATATGAATAATGATAAGCGAGACTTGAAACCTGGAGAGCGAGAATTAATTCACGTCGAAGCCTTCGACAGCTAGGAGACGAGGGTTGCTACCCCTTCTTTCGTCCAAAGAATGGCTGACCTTCGAGGAAAATTAACTTTTCTCTGATTCCTCCATCGCTCGTCCCCATATCACATATATCCCTCACACATATCCAACAAACACAGTCAAAACTCACAAAACCAGTTACCTCGATAATCGCCCTGAAAAGAAATTACCACTGACAAATGCATACCGAAAATACGAATTCGCCTAATAACAAGCCAGGAAGAAGATTAAAGTGTGCTCGAGCACGCACTCAAAAACGGGGTCAGTGGCAAAAGCAGGTGTACTCGAAAAGGGAGTGAGGACTAAAAAAAAAACCAGTCACTCAAAAAGAAAAAAGAAAAAAAGGAGAATGAAAAGTCGAGATAAAAAGGGAAGGTAGGAATTCAGAAATGAAAAACCACTCCAGAGAGAAAGAGGAAAAAATGGTGTTCAGGAAAAAAACACCCCCCCACTCGGGGTGCAAAGAGTATTGCGTGAGGGAATTTTCATAAGTAAACATACTCCAGTGAAAAAAAATTCAGAGAAAAAAAAGAAAGAGAGAGAAATGAAGTTTAAATTATCGAGGGTTGGAATGCGAGCGAAAGTGTACCCGGAGTGGGGGTGGGGAGCAGTTTTCATCGCCAAGTACTATAAACTGGAATGCAAATATTGGAGATAAACGCGAAAACGTGGAGCGTGTGGCCAACACGTCTGCTCTACTCGCGTACGCCGATTCGTCATTTATTTTCTCCTCCTTTTTTCCCCAAATTCGTCCCCCCTCGCCGTCCACCCGTCCCCTGTTCATTGGGATATCCAGATATCCAGACGCGATATAGAGGTCCGCGCCATTGGCGTGGGACGAAAAATGATTCGGCGAGGCGCGGAGGCCAGACGCGCCACGGCGCCTCGTAATTCCGAGGGCGCTGCGATCGCTCGATAAACACGCGGCGCGGGGGTAGCGAGCGGACGCAATCAGAAGCTCGAATTCGACGCGACAAAATTGCGCCCCTTAAACGGATTACGCCGATTCCGCACAATTATCCGGCGTCGCGCGCCGCTCGGCCGAAAAAACGCGCCGCTGATAAACGGCGATCCGTGAAGCGGACGGGGGCGGAGACAATATTTGGGCGGACAGATATAACGCGAATAACACGCTGATTATTTTCGACGACGGATCGTGACTCGTTGGGAAAGTTGGTCGTTCCGATTCCGCTCGATCATGCGAGCCGCTGATGGTTTTAAGGGGCGGGGGCGCTGCAAGGGTGGTTTTGCAAGCGCGCGCGCTGAGCTCAGCTTCGTTTCGAATGTTTTTCGTGGGGTTGGATTTTAACGGGCTGCTTGGAGAATTTTATTTTTCGTTGATATTTTTAATGTAAAATTACGATCGTCTTGGTTTTGTATTGTACCTGCCACGACTCGAATGGCTGTCTTTTAATTCTTGATTTTAAAGGGTTGCTTGGAGAATTTTATTTTTCGCCGATATTATTTAAGGTGAAATAGTAATTTTCTTGATTTATCGTTTTACCTGCTACGACTCCAATGGCTGTCTCTTAATTTTTTATTTTCAATTTCAGTTTAGCTTCGTTTCCAATGCTTTTGGTGAGGGTGGATTTTAAAGGGTTGCTTGGAGAATTTCTTTTTCGTTGATACTTTTTAATGTAAAATTACGATCGTCTTGGTTTTGTATTGTACCTGCTACGACTCGAATGGCTGTCTTTTAATTTTTGATTTTAAATTTAAGTTAAGCTTCGTTCTGAATGTCTTTGGTTGGGGTGGATTTTAAAGGGTTGCATGGAGAATTTTATTTTCGCCGATATTATTTAAGGTGAAATAGTAATTTTCTTGATTTATCATTTTACCTACCACGACTCGAATGGCTGTCTCTTAATTTTTTATTTTCAATTTGAGTTTAACTTCGTTTCCAATGCTTTTGGTGAGGGTGGATTTTAAAGGACTACTTGGACAATTTTATTTTTAGCCAATATTTTTAATGTAAAATGCAAAATTCAAGTAGTATGTGGTTAAACGTTGATGGCACTTATTTCAGGGCACCATTCGATGCTAAATTCAACGATATTTATGTTGCGGCTAATTATTATGGTTAAACCAATAATATACGAGCCACTCGTTTGGCAGACTAAATAACTCCACAAAATATAAAATGGAGATTTTGAATACTAAAATTACAAACATTATCAAAATACCGAGATTAATAGAAATTAAGAATTCTTACAATATTAACACTATTAAAAATTAAGAATTATTAAAATATTAAGATAATCAAAAATTAGGAACTACTAAAATATCAAGATTATTAAAAATGAATCCTCATAAAGTACTTTAAATTAATAATTCCTAATTATTAAAAATATCACTAAATTTACAAATTTATGCATCAAGTAAGTACTTTAACCCTCGCAAAAATGGTGGAATTAATTATTTCGAACTCCAAACAGGCACGTACACTGTAAATGAAGAAACGTATTGTCTGTTCCTGCATACTCCTGGGGGATGTATCAAAATCGGAACACTGAATTTTAAATCGACAACGTTAATTATAATGCAAGAATAAAAATTCAACGGTAATATAATTGCATTCGTCGGAAGGTACATGGAAATCGAGATAATTAATTACATTACGTTCGAAATATATTTTTAACGAATACGTATTACATGTTTCCAGTTAATAATACGAACATTTTAAAGTATCAATCTACGCCCAAATAAACGGAATTCAACAATACCGTTAAATTTCATTTAAACCGGAATAAATTAAATAATCATATAAAACGTTCGAAAGTTGTGCACGCGCGTCCCTGTATTTTTCTACTTCCATTTTATACATCCAATAGCGTACTAACAAGCGCCGGTACATTTATACCAATTATTAATTATTAATTTCAATCAATGAAAACCCTTCTTCTCATAAATAAAACAAACACGAAACTCCAATTGCGCAGGGACCAGGGGTTGATATTTTTATGTAAAATCTGTTCCATCAACGATATATGGATTATTTTTTCTTTTCTTTCGGCTTCGACAAACATGTTAAACAAATTATTTATTCCACCACCACCGTGCATTTCCTATTTTTATTGCGAAATTCGGCATCGCGTATTTTTCAATTCCTCGCGTGCTCGTTAAATAACTTTCCGCGAGAAAACTCTCAAAATTTCATCGCGAGTTACAATCACGAGTGTCATTACACCATGCAGCTATAATTTCCACGCCACCCCGAAGGAGGGGTGCAAACCAAATTTTTTTTCCATACGCATGTAGGAGAAACACATGCTCACACTGCGAGCAATGAAATCAACGAAACCATCTCTCGAATGATTAACTGCGCGAATCATCGCGTACCCTAACAGCTTTGAAGGGATGTCGTGGGTATTTAACACGTTAAATGCCAGGGACCGGCGCTAGACTTTCCGTTCGGGCCAAGTTATAGCGAAGATAAATACTTATTTGGAATACATGTAGGAATTATGATTGTGAGTTAGTGCAAAGGAACCCTTGGGCCTGTCTAGCTGGCGACGGGCAATAAAGGGTAACCTAGGGTTCGGACTGAACGTTTAGAGCGACGTCTGAAGTGCGCGTGGAAGGACGAGTGACCGCGTGCAAGGATCGGATGAAAGAGATATTAATGACTGTATGGAATGCAAGCGAAGAGCGAAAGGCGCCTGAATGTTTAGGGTGCGTGACCCACCTCGAGAGCGAGGCTATGGGAAATGCGTGATCGAGGAAGAAAGCTCGAGTATGAAAGAAGACAGAGTGCAAGGTTTAAACGAGGGTGCAAGGCTGTCCTAGGACAGTCCTGTTGGTGAAAGCGCGATACGGGGTTTGAAAGAAAGTCGAGTCGGTGATAGTTCGAAGAGTTGACGTGCGAGTGTGGATTGCGTAATTAGTTTAATCTTTTAGTTGTATCTTTACTCTTGAGTCTCTTTAGCTCGTAAATAAAATATATTGGAATCAACAACATCCTTTATTCCGTATATTTGCCAATCGAAACATACCCCTACATACATCGCGCGTAAATTATAATAATCCCAATGAATGTGAAAAATAAACAGGGAATATAAAATAACCCTTCTACCCCGGTAAAAATCAAGATTGATTTTGTGAAAAGCAGTTTTTCACCAAAAGTTTGCAGTAATTGGAAAAATGAAATATCCGATGTCCGACATTTTGATATCTTTGATAGCTGTAGTATTAAAACGAATTGAATTTTGAGATTAAACGTTATTTCATATTGTTATTCCATATCCATACACGCATACATCGATTCGCAAATGAGCCGTTCACTGCGCAAATCAAATAACTCCTCTTTTTGAAAAGTCTTGAATATAAAATGTTAAGACTGTATCAAATGCTCTGACACTTAAATTTAAGATTTTTCAAAAAGCGCAGTTAATCGATTTGTGCGGTGAACGGCTGAAATACACCTCGACGGAGGTAGAAAAATATTTTCGAATATTATTCGCGAAATGCAGGGACGAGGAAGCAGCCTTTAAATGGTTCCAGCAAGATCCCAGTGAAACGTCAGGCGGCCATCTTTCTTTCTCTGTACGTGGGCTTATCGGGCGCAGGAATAGCGTGCTAGATAATTTCAAGTGGAACACAGCCGGTAAACGGGACAAATGACTTTATCACGAGACGAGTCACGGCCCGGCACGGTTTCTTCATTTGCATCAGAATCGGCGCGACTATAAATATCCGTGATTTTGTAGATCGCGACGCGACCGATTAGCCGGAACACCGGCAGGCCCTCGCTGTAAATTTCCAACCGGCGGAAGCTGCTCCCGCCCTAACTCGCGATTACTTAACAAGTGGCTACCTCACTGCGACCACCCCTGGCCATCGTTCCGAATGTTCAAGCGTATCTTTGTTCCGGATAGGTATAGGTGCTTTCAATTATCCCGCCGAGTCGAACGATACTTGCATAGCAAACCCAGTCGAACGATACTTGTATGGTAAACCGGCTCCGTATATACTTTCGTTGAATTTTGTGTATGAAAATTTCGGAAATTCGCGCTGTGAAAAATTGTGACTGTTCTCTGAACGTTTTTAAATAAGATGGTGAAATTCTTTTATGGGAAGGTTAAGTGGTTTCTCTGAAAAAAATTTTGGAATATGGTCCTACGTTCTGATTAGGAATCACTGATTTATTTCGTTAGTGAATATATCATTGTGTCGATCCTGTAATTTTTGATATTTCGTGGTAGGAAAATATGGGAGTGTTCTTCAGATGTGACTGAATATGATCGCGAAAATTTGGTGACAAAAAGTTTTACGGTGTTCTTCGAAAAAATTTTCTAAAATGTCCCTCCTTTTCACTAGGATGGATCATGTGAAGTTATTATTTATTATTATATAATTTCTACAATTTTAAATATTTTGGGTAAAAAAAAATTGGAAGTATTCTTCGAATAAGACTAAATAAGATAGCGAAAACCTCGTGTCAAAAAATTATACGGTTTCCTAGAAAAAAATTTTTAAAGAGTGCCTACTTTTGATCAGAATTTATAGAATATCCTTCTACCATAGAAACTAAATTATTTTTTAAAAAATTGGACACAAATTACCAAATATTATTATTGTCGATTTAATAACAATAATTCGTAAAGTATAATAACGTATAGAGATTAAAATTAGAAAGAAGCTGATATTTCTGAAAATGTACATATACACGGTTTAACATGAATTCAATGGATCTTGAATTTTTAGAAATTGACAATGATGGTGCAGAAAAGCAGTAGAAACATTTTTTTCGACTAAAAAATTATTCGAAATATGAAATAAAATTTGTTAACGATAAATCGACCAATTTCATTCATTTTTTCCAGGTATTTAATTGCGAAACACCTGCAACTGCAGAGTGCAGACAGTCTTGAGCGCAGAGGAAATCGAGTGTCATTTCGACATCCATCGCGGCTAGATAAAATGATTTATGAGCTTGCTACCTGCCTTGAAATAACTACACTAATTGCATCAAATTATCGCCGCACGATAAATACCTCGCAGACTCCAAAGTTACTTTCCCCTCTCTCATTTCCACAATTTTCTTAGTTCTCCAATTTCAGAGAAATCATTTCTTCCCATTTTCTTTTCCCTCTGTTCCAAAAATTTTCAAAAAGCACTCCACAGCGTTAAATCTTTTAATCCACTGTACTCATGCTATCCCTTATTCTCTGCTTTTCATTTACAATACCTGTATGTAAAATTATATTTATAAAATTATATCCAAGACCGACTTTAATTCGATTTAAAGTCGTATTTGTTTTCCAACACTTTCCTATTTTATTTTACAAAATTTAATTTGTCCAGGTTGCCTAATTCTTCGAATTTTCCCGGTACAGTAGACAGGGCGCTCATTCCACCCCTGAGGAGTCCGGTACCACCGCCTTCGAGTTCGCAAAGTGTTCCTCGGTTTCATCGATCTCGCTGTTCCTTTTTCTTCCTGCTTCCACTTCTCTTGGATTCCAGATTCCTCGATTTTCCTTTTTTAAATTCCCAAGCGTTCCCTAAGCTTCCACGAGCCGCCGTTCTTGATTTCACCAAGCGTCTCCGGCTTTATCGAATCGCCACCCACTTTCTCCATCCCCGCTCCTTCGATTTCCTACGATTTTTCGCAACTCCTTAAATCTACCAGGCTCCACGGTTTCGCGCGATATTTCCTAATTTTCATCCGACCACCCTCCGCCCTTGCTCCATCGTTATCTCGATTCCCGCAAAATTCTTCCCCTTGCACCATTTTACTGTATATTGATGCACAAGTGAGTGGTGTGTATAAGAAAGAACGAGTGGATGTGTGTAATGAATGAAGTGTGGCATGGACTGTAAATATAAGAGATATAATGTATGAGAGAAGAGAGAATAAATGAGAGAATAGTTGGATAGGTCAGTTGCGATTCAGAATTCGTTGAGAGAAAACGTGGAAAAGAGTATCGTGCGAAAGAGTGAAGTTACTTGTGTTAAAATTTTCCTATGATTTGCAAAAAGTTTATGAATTATTATATTGATTATTAATAACAAATTAATATTGTTATTAACAAATTGCTCGCGACGTATATTTATAATAAAAGTGAAAAAATTAATAAATTATTGGCTATTAAAGCGGGAAAATAATAAATAATGGAATCGGTAAAGTTCGAAAATTTTTGATCGGGGTGGGGGGCTCGGCCGATCGGCGGCTATATAAGGGGCGACGCGACAGGGCACAACTCATTTGTCGGTTCGACTTCGGTAGTGTAACATCTAAATTTTCGTTGTGCGCGAGGGGGGGATTCGAAGTGAGGTTGGGGCTAGCCACCCCACCCTCACTCCCCCCCATTAAACAATTTACTAATAATTTTTATTTTGTTTTCAGGTATTAATTATTTTCTTATTTCAGCTTTTAATTATTTTTCCTTTTTTCAGTTTTTAATTATTTTTTCTCTTTCAGATGTAATTTATTCCTTTCTATTTATTTTTATTTGACATTTCGAATATTTCGTGTAATATTCGAGTGTTCCATCGTTGGGTTATTTATGTCTCATCGTTGGGGTGTTCATGTCATATCGTTTTCTTGATCGTTCCATTTAGTGGTTTTTCTATAGTTTCTTCATACTAATCTATTTCCTCTCAGGTTTTAATCGTTTTTCTTTTTCCACATTCTATTTTTATTTGACGATTCGAATATTTCGTATAATATTCGAACGTCTCATCATTGGGTTGTTTATTTCTTATTGTTGGGTTATTCATGTCTCGTCGTAGGATTATTGATTTCATTTCGTTGATCATTATGGTTTATATTTGTTTTACTTTTATCATGTTTTACTAATCTTACTAATCTTTCTCTTTCCAGCTTTTCAGGTTTTCAAGTCGACACTGGATGCGTGCGTTTAGACCTAGGTAGACCTAAATAGTCATAAGATAGACGCCTAGGCTAAGTATCATGTGCGCGCTATCTGTACAAAGGTAAGCTACCTAACTTGCAGCGAAATTTATAAATTCTCTATCATTTTCTTATTCCCCTCGTTTACCAAACAGAACATAATCGTTCTCGCGATAGTCGCGATTGTTCTTAAGTACCGACTAGCCTACGCGACGTGCTCTCGTGTACTCAATAAGTACATGCTTCCTAAGTCATCCTCACGACTCGTCTCCGACACTCATTTCCAGTCACTGTCAATCTCGTCATGCATCGGGTTCCAGGGAGACCCCCTCGGATCAGTGCGTCTTCTGACCTCGACGGGGCGGTCCGCTGCCTAAGTCGTACGCGACTGGGGCTCGGGCACATGCTGGCTGACGGACTAGTACCATCTACGGTTAGACCACAGGGATGATTAAGTTCTACCCCGTGTGGCTGGGATGCGAAGTGTCTGTCTTGGCCGGCAACCGCCCAGCAGGGCCCTCGCGTTGACACTAGAAGTTTCATTGGTTCAGGGACTATCCTTGGTCCACGTGTAAGTCTTGGCGAGTGCGACAGTGACTGGAATTGAGCTAGGCCCGATCGGGAGGGTGCCGAGGTATGAAGTTATCTCTGTACACGGGAGTACATCGCCTAGGCTAGTCGGTCTTTCGAATAATCGCGAACTCGTTCGGGCGCGTCGCGATTTTCTATTAGCTCGCGTGTTTGATATTTCATTCCCTATTTTTACGGGAACTTGAAAATATCTTAGCGTTGCGACAGTAGAGTTTCAGTATACCGAACCGAAACCCCTTTGGTAAGACACGAAATATAATAAAGTGTCAGTAGAGTCATTTTAACTTAATTCGCTCCAAGTTAGATTAGGGTACCTTTGATACAGGTAGCGCCAGCAGGATGCGCCATTAGGGCGCATGTCGGGTCTCGATGCGTAGCCACCTCCTCGTGGTGAGACCTGGTAATTGGTATCGTTTTCCAAAAATAATTTTTGGGAAACGATACCAAGCTAAGAGCTACGCACCAAAGTTGAAATATTAATTATAACCTAATTATAAGTTCGTTACATGTTATATATAAGTCAATAATAACTTTAAGATATTTCCTATCTATTGTAAATTTTCAAAATTCCCTTTGAACTTATCTGTATTTTTATTTCCAGTTCTTTTTTCGTACACTGTTATATCTTTGCTCCATTGCACTTGGTACTGCGATTACGCGTAGCTACGGCACTGTCGAGGCTAATGGTGGAAGAACACCATGTACGCGTTACCCACGAATATTGTCTCGATCTAATCGAATCAAAGGTGGTTTCGATAATTCTCTTCCACGATTTCTTCTACGGGAAAGCCTATATAATACGATACCGTGTAGCAAATTCGTGTCAGATAAAGAACCCTTTGACCAAATCCAAGAATATATTTTACAAGGATAAAATTTCAAGAAATAACGTGAAATTACTAAATACTTTTGTACTCAAAGTTCGACGTTCTTCTATACCTCAGTATAGAAAATATACTATTTAAAAAAACAAAGTTGACTTTCAAATTTCCCAAACACCTCCACCTCTAAAAGGAAAAATAAATTCACTACACAATGTATCCCTTCAAACCATGCAACTTCCGCATACAAAACTTTCCCGTGCACCGCATACTTTGGCAGTTAATAGAGTTGTGCAATTCGCGCGAACCACCCTGTATAATTATATCAAAGTCTGCGGCTTTTTCTCTTATTTTTCCGCAAATCCGAAAATTCGCGTTCCCATGGAAATTCCCGATCCCGTCCTTCCGCAACGCTAACTCCCGCAATTCCTCCAATAATTTCTCCCTTTTCGTTGTGATAAATTGCCGGCAATAAATCCATGTTCCATTATGCCGCGTATTAGTTGGCGGCCGATAAATTAACATAAGAATGGACGTCGAATGGAGTCCGAACGATACCACGGAGATGCAGTTACCCGCCGCGAAAATATTCCATCGTCGTTGGAACATTCACGAGACCGGGTCCATTCAACGAATCCTCCTCGCGGTTGGTAAGCAGTTCCATGAATTACAATGCAGATGAGTTATGACAACTAGAGTGAAATACTTATTCGACGAAAAACACTGTCTATTTTAATTTGCTTCCTTGTTTTACAATATTAACGAGATTTTTTAAAGATCAGATCATCAATTTGCTGTCATTCCTATACACGATAAAGCAGGTTACTAATATATTTTACTATTCGTTTATTATTTCATTTTTTACTATTATTTTATTATTTTATAGGTTATGTTAGTTAGGAAAATTAATTAAATTACGATATCTCTATTTACAATACAGTGAAATAAATAAAAGTGCATTTCTAGCTATGACATGTCAATTTTACAAGATTCCAAATTTTATAATTTCCTTATTTTACAATATTTACGAGATTTTTTGAAGATCAGATCATCAATTTGCTGTCATTCCTATACACGATAAAGCATGCTACTATTATTTTTTACTATTCGTTTCTTATTTTATTTTTTACTATTATTTTATTATTTTATAGGTTATGTTAGTTAGGAAAATTAATTAAATTACGGTATCTCTATTTACAATACAGTGAAATAAATAAAAGTGCATTTCTAGCTATGACATGTCAATTTTACAAGATTCCAAATTTTATAATTTCCTTATTTTACAATATTTACGAGATTTTTTGAAGATCAGACCTTCAATTTGCTGTCATTCCTATACACGATAAAGCATGTTACTATTATTTTTTACTATTCGTTTATTATTTTATTTTTTACTATTATTTTATTATTTTATAGGTTATGTTAGCTAGGAAAATTAATTAAATTACGGTATCTCTATTTACAATACAGTGAAATAAATAAAAGTGCATTTCTAGCTATGACATGTCAATTTTACAAGATTCCAAATTTTATAATTTTCTTATTTTATAATATTTACGAGATTTTTTGAAGATCAGATCATCAATTTGCTGTCATTCCTATACACGATAAAGCAGGTTACTATTATTTTTTACTATTCGTTTATTATTTTATTTTCTACTATTATTTCATTATTTTATAGATTATGTTAGCTAGGAAAATTAATTAAATTACTCCTAATTTTTTCTTCCTTTTACTATTAGATTTGACAGTTTTCACGTGATTTTTCACCCAGGTGAACCAACATTATTCATTCCAATGTATAACTTCCTATAATTTATTTTATATCCAATTTATTAAATTATTACGCGTATATAAATTATCCTATTTGTCATAATTCGCGAGCCTTATCAGGTATTTCTTTCCTGAAGACCACCCCTTTATTACTGTAACTCAGAATGTATTGAAAATGCACAATTTTGAATAAGAAATTAAAAATCGGCCATTTAAGCCTCACTAAACTGCCAAATCTCTTACTAGCATTTATTTACAAAATTTTTAGTACCCCAAACAGAAGCGTAAGCGAACGTAAACCGTTTCGAAACAGGCGCAGGTGACCTGTAGCAAAGCACAGGGGTACCTCACCTGGTTTCGTAAACGCTGTATATATCATAGGAAAAAAGAAATGGCAGTGTGAAAGAATTTTTAATAAGAAATTAAAAATCGGTCATTGAAGTGTCACTAAACTGTCAAACCTCTCACTAACATTTATTTACAAAATTTTTCGTACCCCAAACAGAAGCGTAAGCGAACGTAAACCGTTTCGAAACAGGCGCAGGTGACCTGTAGCAAAGCAGAGGGGTACCTCGCCTGGTTTCGAAAACGCTGTATATATCATAGGAAAAAAGAAATGGCGGTGTGAAAGAATTTTTAATAAGAAATTAAAAGTATTTCTAGCTATGACATGTCAATTTTACAAGATTCCAAATTTTATA
The DNA here is from genome assembly GCF_001483705.2 of Eufriesea mexicana. NCBI lineage: Eukaryota > Metazoa > Arthropoda > Insecta > Hymenoptera > Apidae > Eufriesea > Eufriesea mexicana. Next base: position 422,654 of record NW_016913252.1, on the reverse strand, counting down.
ATTACCTTATTTCACAATATTTACGAGATTTTTTAAAGATCAGATATTCAATCCTATACACAATAAAGCAGGTTACTATTATTTTTTACTATTCGTTTATTATTTTATTTTTTACTATTATTTTATTATTTTATAGGTTATGTTAGCTAGGAAAATTAATTAAATTACGGTATCTCTATTTACAATACAGTGAAATAAATAAAAGTGCATTTCTAGCTATGACATGTCAATTTTACAAGATTCCAAATTTTATAATTTTCTTATTTTATAATATTTACGAGATTTTTTGAAGATCAGATCATCAATTTGCTGTCATTCCTATACACGATAAAGCAGGTTACTATTATTTTTTACTATTCGTTTATTATTTTATTTTCTACTATTATTTCATTATTTTATAGATTATGTTAGCTAGGAAAATTAATTAAATTACTCCTAATTTTTTCTTCCTTTTACTATTAGATTTGACAGTTTTCACGTGATTTTTCACCCAGGTGAACCAACATTATTCATTCCAATGTATAACTTCCTATAATTTATTTTATATCCAATTTATTAAATTATTACGCGTATATAAATTATCCTATTTGTCATAATTCGCGAGCCTTATCAGGTATTTCTTTCCTGAAGACCACCCCTTTATTACTGTAACTCAGAATGTATTGAAAATGCACAATTTTGAATAAGAAATTAAAAATCGGCCATTTAAGCCTCACTAAACTGCCAAATCTCTTACTAGCATTTATTTACAAAATTTTTAGTACCCCAAACAGAAGCGTAAGCGAACGTAAACCGTTTCGAAACAGGCGCAGGTGACCTGTAGCAAAGCACAGGGGTACCTCACCTGGTTTCGTAAACGCTGTATATATCATAGGAAAAAAGAAATGGCAGTGTGAAAGAATTTTTAATAAGAAATTAAAAATCGGTCATTGAAGTGTCACTAAACTGTCAAACCTCTCACTAACATTTATTTACAAAATTTTTCGTACCCCAAACAGAAGCGTAAGCGAACGTAAACCGTTTCGAAACAGGCGCAGGTGACCTGTAGCAAAGCAGAGGGGTACCTCGCCTGGTTTCGAAAACGCTGTATATATCATAGGAAAAAAGAAATGGCGGTGTGAAAGAATTTTTAATAAGAAATTAAAAGTCGGTCATTGAAGTGTCACTAAACTGTCAAACCTCTCACTAACATTTATTTACAAAATTTTTCGTACCCCAAACAGAAGCGTAAGCGAACGTAAACCGTTTCGAAACAGGCGCAGGTGACCTGTAGCAAAGCACAGGGGTACCTCACCTGGTTTCGTAAACGCTGTATATATCATAGGAAAAAAGAAATGGTGGTGTGAACGGCAAGACGATCCAGAATTTAGCGGAACGTCGATAGATTTAAATGGCAGTGGCGGTCGGTTGCAGGATGAAATGAAATAATCTCGCGTATCCAGTCGTCACGCGAATCTCGTTTCCGTGCCTGCGTGCCCGATGGCGCCATTCAAAAAGTAATCCCATAAACTTCCTGCCGGTCCACTTCGAAAGCCCGCCAACGGAAATAACGAAATAACTCCGGAACTCGATCGATTTCACCTTTCCGCGCCGATATCGTCCATCCTCGTTTCATATTCCGCTTTTGTCTACCGTTCCAACTTATTCCGTATACACACCGGGCCCCCCGTTCCGATATTTCACGATTTGCGGAACCGACGACTCTCCAAATTGTCCTCTAGCCGCTTTCCGGACTATTTTCGGACGTTCCACTCGATTTCTTTTTGGATGTTTGTAACTGCGTGTGTTATTAAAAGAAGAATGTATAGAGAAAGTGGTCGATGGACCAGTGATATGCATATGAAAAGAAAAACAAATTCGAATGGCTCTCCTAATTTGATAACTATAGTAACTTTGTTATTTATTTTTTGGGGTCGAGGGACGATGTGTAAATATTTTAATCGTGATTACCTATTCGAGGGTTTGGTGTAGGTGTGCACACAGGAGGGTTTAGTGTCGGGAGTGCTCGCGTGGGTGCCTAATGTCGAGTGTACGCGCGTGGGGGTTTAGTATCGGGAGTGTCTATGTGGCGGTCTACCGTTGGGAATACACGCGTGGGATCTAGTATCGGGAGCGGCCATGTGGGGGTCCATTGTCGGAAGTACCCACGTGGGACTGTAGTGTCGGGTGTTACCACGTGGGGGTCTAGTGTCGGATGTACCCACGTAGGGGCCTAGTGTTTGGAGTGGTCACGTGGGGATCTAGTGTCGAGAGTGTCTGCATAAGAATCCAATGTCTAGTGTCTAGTGTCTAGTGTCTAATATCTAGTGTCTAATGTCTAGAGTCTAGTGTCTAATGTCTAGAATCTAGTGTCTAATGTCTAGTGTCTAATGTCTAGTATCTAGTGTCTAATATCTAGTGTCTAGTATCTAGTGTCTAGTGTCCAGTGTCTAGTGTCTAGTATCTAGTGTCTAGTGTCTAGTGTCTAATGTTTAGTGTCTAATGTCTAGTGTCTAATGTCTAGTGTCCAATATCTAGTGTCCAGTGTCTAGTGTCTAATGTCTAATGTCTAGTGTCTAATGTCTAATGTCTAGTATCTAGTGTCTAATGTCTAGTGTCTAATGTCTAGTGTCTAATGTCTCGTGTCCAATATCTAGTGTCCAGTGTCTAGTGTCTAGTGTCTAGTGTCTAGTGTCTAGTGTCTAGTGTCTACTGTCCAATATCTAGTGTCCAGTGTCTAGTGTCTAGTGTCTAGTGTCTAGTGTCTAGTGTCTACTGTCTACTGTCTACTGTCTAGTGTCTACTGTCTACTGTCTACTGTCTAGTGTCTAGTGTCTAGTGTCTAGTGTCTAGTGTCGAAAGTGCCCACGACACCTATCATTTCAATAAGAAAATATGAAATATTCGAATTCTCGTATGTTGCTAAGCAACAAATATTACTTTCCATAGGGGGTCCCTGTCGGGTAGGTGCTCCTATTATTGGATCCTCGTACGGGTACCCCTGTCACTAGACCCCCACGTGGATAATCGCGGATTACGTAGAATACATGGACATAATTATGAATGACTATATCCTACGAAAATCGCGAAAGATGTGCGACTTCCAAGCTAACGAGCCACGCGACGAGCAAGTTAGGTTAAGTCCTAACTAACTGAACTCCAGCGTTACACTCGATCGCTGAAGAGTTGGCACACCGGTTAAGAAACAGAGGAGCTCCGCGATGGTGCATTATTCAACGAGGTACATGGTATAAAACAGCGAAATATCGATCGCGGTGCTAATACCACACAGTCGCCACCGTGTACCCGGCTCCGTGCACGGTTTTGCTGCGCTCCGGATGATCACAGATGGGTAGCTTTGATGTTACGCGACGTTGCCAAGGGATAATTACTTTATTAGTTCAAGGAATTCATTTTACAAGCTATTCGTAATTTCTCTGTATTCCGCAAGACTACTGTGAGAGTTCTCGTGTCACTTTCCTAAGTCTAGGTCCTGCACAGGTAAAAGTATGATTAAGCTAGTGAACTCACAATCTCTTCTTTTAGGTCTTCGAAGTGTCAGGTCTTCGAACTCTTAGGTCTTCTATTTTCGTATTATGCTAAGTGGTTAATAAACTGCTACAGACATTCATTTCCTGTCTCATTAGGATTCTATGTATCCCGATTGTTCTCTTTCTCGCGTGATGTTGCATGATCCTTTTCTCAGGTGTGATACTTTTAGAGAATAATGAAGATTCGTGGACCTGATCTTTGTAATCTTGTGAGAGGAGATGAACTTATTACGTTATGACTGATTAGGTTCTATTAGGGAGGCTTCTTGCGAGGATGCACTATGAAAAGTTGGAAGCTAGGGTGGTACAGGTGCAAGATGGGTACTCTATTCGATGCTTCTGACGGTGTACTGATATATCAGTGTAACGAGACACATGGACACTCGTTGCAGCTTGTGCTGGATAGCTTCGTGTCACTCTTTATCACGCTAGACCTCATTTGATCTCGATGCATCCAGTTTGTCATGGTCCTTTTAGGCAGTCGTGGAGATTCGCGCGCTCTATCTTCATAATTGCAGTGAAAAGAACTAGAGCACATCTTATCATGACGAATCAGACCGAATATTCTGTCAGTTCTGCAAAACGTACAGACTGGAATAATGACTTTAGAGGAATATCTCTGTCATTTTCAGAGATTCGAACAAGATTTATTTATCGACAAAAATTGTAAGACGCGAATGAATACTATTTCTGGGATAGAATTATCGACAGTCTGTCATTCTAATAGATCAGAAACAGATATCCTGTCAAGGAAAATTGAGTATTTTAACTTACTTTAACTAAATTTGACTGTGAACTGTCAACCATCCAAAGAGGAATCCTCTACAAGAGAAACTGCAAGAAAAACAGGTGTACCTAACTGTACACCTCCATCACTGGCCTACAACCTGGACCTAGGACAAAAACTTCGTTACACCCTAGGAGAAATACAAGCGGAAGAGATAGAGGAAAATTGGATATCGAATTCGGTTCGACATAGAATCACAAAGGATTAAGAGTCGCGAGAAATCTCGTAGCAGCTTCTACCCTCTTTCACAACAGCCCTTATCGCGTCCTCCCTCTCCCCCTCGCCCTTCCTTTATGACATCCACTCGCGCGTCCCTTCTTTCATTCCCGATCCGAGGATTTCCGTTAATTCGAAGCCAAATTGCCGCGCTGCGAGAAGCAAAGATACAAATTGCAACCGGTCCAAGCATCCCTCTCCTCATCCTTCCCGCCCTCCCTCTCCCTCTCCACCCCTTTGCTCTTTATCCACGAATTCCACTGGTTAACCCGTTCGGTTTCCGCGTCTTTGAGAAGGCTGGATCAAAAGAGGCGGACCATGACGACGATCCCGACGATCTGCTCTCGCCTAACAGCTACGCCACCCTATTTATTCCCGTCGCCGACGGGGTGCTTCTTTTAAATTACGTCGGTCGACGAGTCAGCTTTCCAAGGCGAAGTTTGAGAAGTTGCAGGCCTCGTTACGATATTCCGAAGCTGTTTCTTTTTAGCCGGCAAAATGTGTGGGTGGCGGCTTTTAAGGAGTGTCTGTGTGCGGGTGTATTTCTTCCTGAGAGTGTTGGCAGAGGCTAGGTGCACGTGGGATTCTTGATTGGTAGTTCCGGCTTTATTTTCTGTGCTTTGTTGCTATTATTTGTATGGAAAATTGTAAAAGCAGGCGAATAAGTGTCATCCGGGTGTGTAAATTTATTATAGTATTTTCTTCTGTATTATGAAAATGACAGTGTAAAGTTCCTTACTGAAATTGGATAGATGGGTGCAATAAAATATAAATTTGGAAAAATTAGTAATAATTTTATTCATTCTCCTCATATTTCTGTGCTTCATACGGATTTTGAAAATTGGGATTAATTATTACTCATAAAATCAAAATTGACATGTCAAAGCTAGAAATGGACTTACATTTATTTCATTCTATTCTGAATAAAAATACCGTAATTTAATTAATTTTCCTAGCTAACATAGTCTATAATTATAAAATATTAGTAACCTGCTTTATCGTGTATAAGAATGACAGCAAACTGAAGTTCTGATCCTTAAAAAAGATCATCTCACCCTGGACCTACCCCAAGACACAACGAAACCGATCTCCATGTCTATACACTTTGCAGTCTATACACTTTGCAACAATAACTATGAAAATCATGAAATATGAATAATACGTTCACGTGATCCTCAGCTGGAGCAGAGTGACAGCCAAATGTGGGTACTCAGTGACGAATAACAAAGGACCCCTACCGAGGGCCCTCTCAACTTCTTTTCTAACACAGAGAGGTTAGGAAACCACGCTCAGCTCTGTTCTAACCACGTGTCGTTCACGTGTACTCGTTTACATTTCCCACCAGTCCTCACTGAACGAAGTATGGAAGATCAGAGTCTATCGCGCCCCAGACAGCTCACAGTTGTCATCGAAGAACATTGTACTACGTTCAAGAACTGGCAGGAAATACAAACTGCATATGAAGGACACGTGATCAGAACAGGACTGAAACACCCGATTCCCATATGTACAAATTCCAGACCTTCTAATAGTATCCCTGTCTAAGACAAGGGTCTGCTAGGTTAGGTAGTTTTACTAATGAGTCCACTGACAGGACCCAGGAAGAAACACGCATCCCTGCCTTCTTCTTTTGTCCCATCCAGATCCCACTGCAACACAGAGGATGCTACAAGCAGATTTCGACTGAGGGAGGACCCCCATACGCCATTTCTTCCTCCCTACCTCACCAGGAAAGAAGCTGGACTCGCATGCAAGAGTCCTCGATAAGAGTTTTTCAATATTCGTCAAAATTCCAGACATTCTAATAGTATCCCGGTCTAAGACAAGGTTAGGCTAGGTTAGATGAAGACTGATGAGTCCATTGACAGGGCCTAGGACGAAACACGCATCCCTTCCTTTTCCTATCGTTCCATCTAGTCGTTACTCTAACTGAAGCAGACTCCATTACGACACAGAGGATACTACAAGCAGACTTCGACTGAGGGAGGACCCCCATACGCCATTTCTTGCTCCCTACCTCACCAGGAAAGAAGCTGGACTCGCATGCAAGAGTCCTCGATAAGAGTTTTTCAATATTCGTCAAAATTCCAGACATTCTAATAGTATCCCGGTCTAAGACAAGGTTAGGCTAGGTTAGATGAGGACTGATGAGTCCATTGACAGGGCCTAGGACAAAACACGCATCCCTTCCTTTTCCTATCGTTCCATCTAGTCGTTACTCTAACTGAAGCAAACCCCATTGCGACACAGAGGATGCTACAAGCAGACTTCGACTGAGGGAGGACCCCCATACGCCATTTCTTGCTCCCTACCTCATAAGGAAAGAAGCTGGACTCCCATGAAAGGACCCCAACAAGGGTTTCCAATATTTGTCCCTGAGCATCGACGTTTGGTAACCACTCAGAAAATATGAAAACGTTCACATGACCAGTGCTATGGCTTCAATTAAGTGGCTACTCTTTTCTCGTGGAACGGGGCACGGAAGCCTGGACCCATTCGACACCACGGAAACTTTCTCGTTCCGCGGCAGGCCGCGAATAGGTCGAAATATCGACCTGGCGTCTCCCAGGCCAGAAGCGATCCCTTTATCAGCCGTCAGCCGGTTCCAGCCTTTGTTTCGCGGCGCGGAGTTACCTCCGTACCAAGTATAACAGCCCTTTGTGCTCCCCTCGATTTTCTTCGTTTTGCCGCGGATCTCGTCGCCGCGGCCCTGTCATCGGTGTACCCGTGATTTGCGAGGAAAAAGGGGGCACCGAGCTTTTTGCCGTACTTAATAATCGACGACAACCAACCTCTATTCCGCCCCCACCGCCGCCACTCGGGACCTGGTCGTTGGCTAGGAATAAATTTCCCGTTCAACGTAAAATTCGATAAATCCCCTTTGTCGGGTCACCGCGAGAAATGAGATTCCATCGTGTTCGAGGAACCGTTTCGACGGTTCGTTGCTGTTTTACGCGGAATTATTATTCGTCGCAACGGACTATGTCGGAAATGGCTGGCTAGACTATCGGATCTGGTAAAATGTGTTTGTATAAGCAAGCTTGGAGGTTCTGGGGAATTTTCGTAGATCTAGGGACGTTCTACTGTGGGAGATCTTGTAGGTAGTAAATTTCTTTTCAATTCGTGACATTTTTTGAGAGTTTGTAAATAATTCTTTAGGATCTGGGGATTTTTGAGGGGTTCTAGTGAATCTTTGTAGATCTAGTGAATTTTTTGAGAGGCTAGTGCTTTACGTACTTCATGTATTATGTAACGTATGTGAGCTTTGGTAGACTAAAGAATTTTTGAGAATCTAGGGACTTTTTATTACAAGAAATTTTGTTGGTAGTTAGTTATTTATCGTTGCGAGGAATCCTTTTTAGGAGCTCGGATTAATTCCTTTGTGTATGGGGATTTGTTTAGGTGGCTAGTGAATTTTCATAGATTTTCTGGGAACTTTTCGTTCTCCGGTGATTTTTTTTTTTTTTTTTAGCGGATAATATATTTGACGTACTTATAACGCGAGCTTCGAAAAACCTGTGAATTTTGCGGACCTAGGAATTTTTCACCGTGGAACATCATTCACGTAGTTAACCATTTCTTGTTGCGAGGAATTCGTTGAGTTTCCTCGATAACTCTTTCCTGTCGGAATTTTTTGTACGTCCAGCGAATTTTCCTAGATTTCCCGGATACTTCTTGCGCTGTTATGGATTTTCTTTTACGAGAATAATGCATGCGGTATATGTCAAAGGCGTGTCTCAAGAAACTAGGGAATTTTTGCGGTCCTAGTGACTTCTTGCAACTAGAAATCTTTTTTCCCGATATAATTACTTTCCGTTGCAAAGAACTGTCGCATTCCCGACAATTCCGTCACGCGCAGAAATTCCCCTATACCCTAGTCACTTTCCCAAACAAATATTGCCTTTACACGCGACGGAACAACGTCGCTGTTAAACATTTCACCAGGTATTTCCAATTTCATTTTCCCACTTTTTCCCTCCCGGTTTCACCGTTCGTTGCGCTAACCAGAGTAATGACTATTTGAAAGAGGGCGTACCTGCGTTGCTCAACAAAGCGTTGTGGAGGTTAGGCAGCAGTGGCGCAGCAATCTGCAACAGAAAGAATTATCGGAAAGTTAGTACGGCATACTGCCAATTAGCGACCATAACGAAGTGCTCGATGAATTTTTTTCTCCTTTTTCATTTCTTCCTCCCTATTTTTTTTTTCCCCCTTTCTTTTCCCTAGAGCTAACTGATGGTAACGTCCAACGGCGAGTAACGCGATTCCATTGTACTACGAGAAACGGTTATTATTGACACGATAGGATATCGGAGCCGCGCGAAACGAAAGCTTAAACGAGACGATAACGAGAAGGGAAACGAAATTTGCTGGCGACGCGAAAATTACTGGCAACTCCTCGTCCCGGGAAACTTAAGAAGCCCCAGCAGCATTCCTCCAAAGGGAACTTCCCCGGAAATTGCTTTGTCTACGCCGCGTTCCGCTGGTAGGAATTCCTACCATTGGTCCACGCGCATGCGCAACTTTCACGATCCACCGACTCGATTAATATTACCCGCCCGTTTTTGCAACTAAATTCCAACTAAACGAAAATTAATTTCCTCGTTGTTCCAGCCCTTTTCTGTCTATTTTATTCAACTTTCGAGCAACCTGATAACGTTTACGAATGTAGTAAGCATTTACGATTATACAGGGTGTGTCAATTTGACTCAGCTATATAGATGTGCGTAGGAATTTATGATGTGCAAAAATGCTGTCAAGAGAAATTATTTATTATTAAAAATATGCAATGAATTTTTCTGTTTCGAAAATATGACGTCCGCGATTAATTATATATTAGTTATTAATTAATGCAAATTTTATGTTTCACTCTGTGCGTATTTTCTTAGTACCGGAATGAGAAAAATGGAAGACGGAGCAAACGGAGGTCTCAAGAGGAACCGAGTGGTGGGGGATGGAACTCCCAATAGCCTTGAGCAGCCGGCTAATTTCCAGCGTGCTATAGCCACTCTCGCATTTCGAATTCTCTACTCTGAGCGAAACACCAAAGATCATGCGAACCAATTAACTCCAATCTTCTCGAGGAAACATTTTCTCTAGCGAATCGCTCGTCTGATCCTAACCTAACCTATACACACATTCTTATTGTCGTATATTCTTATCCATTTCAGTATCCATATTTAAGCTACGCGAACACTGCATCTCAACGGTGCCATAAATCGCGATGCTATATACCGCTGATGAACCTAACCTAAAATACATCCAGTCTTATATTCATACCTAACTCGTGTCTATTCTTGCATGATTTATCTATTGCAGGGATATAGCATACCACGGATGAAGTTAACCTAAGCTATAGCCACTGGTGTATCCATACCTAACTCGTATCTATTCTTACACGATGCATCCACCTCATGCATGAAACAAACCACTGATGAGCCTGACCTGGCCCATATCCGTTCCTATTATCATGCATCCCTATCCATTTCTACATCCGTACCTAACTCATACCTATTCCTACACTGATGATCCTGACCTAACCCATATCCATTCCTATTAGCATATATTCCGATTCATTTCCACGCCCGTGCCTAACTCATACCTGTTCCTACACGAGTGATCCATCTCAACGATGCAACAAACCACCGATGACCCTAATTTCACTCATATTTGTTCCTATTATCATATACTCCTATCCATTCCTATGTTCATACCTTATTCATACCTATTCTTGCACTAGTAGTCTATCTCGAGGATGCAATAAACCACTGATGATCATAACCTAACCTATATTCATCCCTATTATCATATGTTCCTATCCATTCCTACATCCATACCTAACTCACACCTATTCTTGCATGATTTATCCTGTGGGGAGTACTCTCAAACAGTTGTTGAGCGTTGGCTGATCGCAGGTATCCTTGATGGTGATGGTGCTAGAAGGGATGAAAGGAAAAAGAAGAGACGCGTTTCGTCCTAGGCCTGCTAGTAGACTCGTCAGTAACACTTTCTATCGGGTCCTGCCTAAGTCAAGGATACTATTAGAATGTCGGGAAGTTATACATATAGGAAGCGGAGGTCTTCCGAGAACTTGCGAGAAAATCTTCGGACCTCCTTGAAGTCGGAATCCATCTAGCGGCGAGGCTGAGAATGATGATCGCCACACTCGCTATTTCAACACTGTCCTCAGAACTCTAGACCAGTCCAAGCGTTCCCACGTGTTCACTTGAACCTAAGAGCATTCAGCTCTCTTCCATCGCAAGGATACAGCAAATCACCGATGAAGCTTATCTAAACCATGTTCACTCGTGTGTCCATGTCAAAACCGTATTAACACTAAAACTTCCGATCTTTAATGGGCACCTGACTATAACGTGCACAGATTATACTAATTTCGACATTAGGGTCGAGGGTGCACCGGGTACGTCCCCGCAGGTCAACAGGCATTGTCCCGCGGATGGCATTGGCTATCGTCAATGTCATGCCGGGGATTAGCCTGGGACCAGGCAGCGATGTTGCAGATCAAAGGTCGTCTTAATTTACGACCTCCCTGAGCGGTCATCGCGACTTTCCCGCGCGAGGGCGGTTCCCGCGTAAACCTTTCCCGCGAAAACTTAGTTTTTCCCGCGCGCGGGTTGGCGGGATTTTCTACCCCTTTCTTGAACACTCGACCGCTTTAAAAGCTCCGAAGTCAGAGGACGACAGGACAGTTTGAAACCGCCTACAACGTGACTATTGTCCCGACGGCCGCGACGAGCGCCGACACTTATTGCGACCCACTTCAACTTCTTCCTTAATACGAGTTGATACCAATTTTATTCTTATAGCAGGTGTATGTGTTCGGTGATTGCAAAAAGGAAAATTGTTGGACCAGTCATTTTCACTGGGTTGCCTGTTCTATCGTTAACTCTTGTATGATTCATCCACCTCAAGGACGAAACAAACCAACGATCATCCTAACCTAACTGATATCCACATTTCTACGATCTCGATCCATCTCAACGATGCAAGGAATCAAAGCAGACTCAACTTGCAAAAATTTTATCACGCCTCGCGTTAATCTGCGAGCAAGCTCGTCGTGCCCAAACCGGATATCTCTTGCAGCAATTCGGTCGCAGGCGGAAAGCATCGTCGACATACAGCACTGGCGTTCGCGGCAGCAAGAAACGGTGCTTAATTACTTCATCGCCGGTAAATTCAATGGAAACACAATTACGAATTCACCGCCATGTATCATCCATCCCTCCACGATCCTCTCCTTTTTCGGCCGCCTTTGTCCCTCGTTAGCCAGGTCGGGCGTATCGCGTCTGAATTCGAAACCGGAAGCTCGTTAACCGACGGTCTTCGGGGGCGGCGTTTATTCCAGGGGGCTAATTTTATTAATTTTCCACGGGCGAGAAAGAGAGTAACGAGTGTCGATCGTCCTCGCGAAATTCCCACGTCCTCAGTGGCGCCCTCCGGGGCCAACTTCCGGCTCCGCTAACGTCGCGGGACCCGTATGCAAATTCCGGCACACGATCCCGTGCAATGGGAGTTTGTTGTTAACGGAACGGTGGTAAGCTCGATGACATTCCGCGTTTGCTTTCGCGTGGTCGAATACGGGAACGTGGAAAAGTTTCCAACCCCTTCACCGGTCTTGCATCGGTAATTAAGCTACTTTTCGCGAAACTTTCCGTTTTGTAATATTCTTTCTAACCCGCGCAACCTACATTGATAAAATTTCCGCTGTTACGGTCTTATGGGTTTTCTTCGGTCGGGAATTTTAACAGAATCTTAATCCGAGCGTCACGAAACGCGTATAAAGTGTCTTCGAGATAATTAGAGGAGGAAAGAAAGTTAGAATTTTGGAACATTAAAAATTGACCGATGAAAACTACTAACAACAGAAAAATAATAACAGTAATTCCTAACCTCTCAGACACGACGAGCCACTATAGTGGTTTTCAAAAATTTCATCTCTCTGAACGACGCGCAACAATTGTAGCCCAGTATTGCTCACTGTTTAGATTAAATATTCGTCTTCGTATGCGTTGCTTTCACGTTTCCTTTGTCTCCACATCGGTGTAAAACAGTGTTTACACCAAAACATTTTTCTTCACATTCTAAATCCAGAGAAATGAAAAAAGCGTAACAAAATTGTATCATATGTCGAAATTAATAAAAGACGGAGATCTTTCTATGAGTTTGAAGTCTTTGACGTGAACGTACAGTGTCCGAAGGAACCGCGCTCAAGGCTAACGCTGAGACTTCCCCCACTCCGTCGGCCAGTTACCCCCACCGCGCGGCTATGCCCGCCCCCATTGCGTCACCCCAACGCTCACGGCTCAAACATCGATCAGATAAACCTACGGAGACACGTAACCCAAAAAATACGCTATCGTGGAACAGCAGAGCCGAAGTCGAACCAAGTCCGATGACCCAACGTCACCGGGAACAGTCGTCGCACTCCCACTAACATCCCAGAAGCAACCCTCCACGATGTTCGCGTACCATCTCAAGGGAAAAGAAAGGGAAAAAGAGAAAAAAGGAAAAAGAAAAGAAAAAAATACTGCTCAACGTCGCACAAGCGTATTTTCGCCGAGCATCTCTCGTCATAAATCTCCGCCACGCGGGGCCGTTTCCAGAGATACAGAGAGCGGGCGCGGAGGAGAGAAGGAGAGGAAAATAGGGACAAAAGGAGGAGAGAAGGAGGATAGAAGGCGTGCAGCCACTTTAATTTCGCGAGTGTCCGCCGCGGCGCGGAAAATGTCCCCAATTTCGCGCGCGCCTCCGCGAAGACAAAGGAAGAAACGGGAAAACCAAAGGAGCAGGCGTGGTGGGGGAAGCGGCTGGAAAAGGAGTAGCGGCAGCCGGGTAAAAATTCTCATTCTCCGTGGAAATATGGGCGAAACAAAGGCGGCGACGGAGTCACAATTAGCGAAACAACGTGCAAGGAATGCCGGGCCAAGGGCGGTTTCGTTTCCGCGAGAAAGGAGCTCGTCGCAGCGCCCTCTGGGTCTCCTTTGCCGTTGCGCTTCCTTAGATTACTCCCAGGCCTCGTCCTCTTCTCTCCGCTTTGATATTTCGCGGCCCCCTCCTCCTGCCTTTCTTGACTTTTTCGACGGCCAAAGAGGGGGCGCGGAAATCCTCCGGGGAGTTCGGTTTATTTACCTTGACCGAGCGCGATTGTTTGCCCCGCGACTCGGTACACTTTCGTCTCTGCTGTATTTTTTCCACGGCCGCGCGCGAGTTCCGTCCGTTCCTCGCGCGGATGGAATTTCCTTTGACCAGGGGGGGTCGAGACGGAACTGGGATATACCGGGTGTCGTTTCGGAAATCGAACGACTGGTGTACGTAGTTTCCCGGATATTTTGGTGATGGTAAAATTAATGTACCGCGCTTTATTGTGATTACAAAGATCATGGCGTCGAATCGAAGTTGAAATATACCGGGTGTCGTTTCGGAAATCAAACGTCTGATACATGTGTTTTTCCAGATATTGTAAAGATAGTAAAATTAATGTACCGCGCTCTGTTGTAATTACGAAGATCATGCGTCGAGTCGAAGTTGAAATATACCGGGTGTCGTTTCGGAAATCAAACGTCTGATACATGTGTTTTTCCAGATATTGTAAAGATAGTAAAATTAATGTACCGCGCTCTGTTGTAATTACGAAGATCATGCGTCGAGTCGAAGTTGAAATATACCGGGTGTAACTTTGAAACTCGGACCTCTCGTGATTCGTTTTGATTTCATGGGTATTTTGCATTTGAAGCTTACAATTATTGATACTCGAATCGTTGTATGCCATTACGTTATGGTAATGACGAGAATAATGGAATTGAGTCGAGAGAGAAATGTACCGAGTGTCGTTTCGGAAAGCAAAGTCTGATACATGTGCTTTTCCAGATATTGTAAAGATAGTAAAATTAATGTACCGCACTCTGTTGTAATTACGAAGATCATGCGTCGAGTCGAAGTTGAAATATACCGGGTGTAACTTTGAAACTCGGACCTCTCGTGATTCGTTTTGATTTCATGGGTATTTTGCATTTGAAACTTACAATTATTGATACTCGAATCGTTGTATGCCATTACGTTATGGTAATGACGAGAATAATGGAATTGAGTCGAGGGAGGCATATACCGGGTGTCGTTTGAGAAATTAAACGTCGAATGTATATGGTTTCCCAGACATTTTGGTGATAGTAAAATTATTGAACCGTACTCAGTTGTGATTATAAAGATCGTGGCGTCGAGTCGAAGTTGAAATATACCGGGTGTAACTTTGAAACTCGGATCTCTCGTGATTCGTTTTGATTTCATGAATATGTTGCATTTGAAGCTAACAAATATTGATATTTGAATCGTTGTATGTCATTACGTTATGGTAATGAGAATAATGGAATTGAGTCAAGAGAGAAATATATTAATCGTTGTATGCCATTACGTTATGGTAATGACGAGAATAATGGAATTGAGTCGAGAGAGAAATATACCGGGTGTCATTTCGGAAACCGAACACCTCGATTTTTTCTTTTCTATCCTCGTGAATATTAAGCACGTGATATTACAATCACTCGCAGTCTGTTATTATGGATCACAAATTTGTATATTATAGTCCATTTTCAGGAAAACAGAGATAATACTAAAAATGGCACCTTTCTCGTTGTTAGTAATTTTTAATAATTCTCCATCAAAACAACTTATCGAATTATTACCTAATAAATAATAGATCTTGAATTTTGAAATTTTATTTTTATACAGTTTTTCTTCATAGTTGACTTTCTGTAATCCATTATTTTATTATGAGAAAATGACTATGATGGTACGATAAAATCGTACAATAACACAAAAAGAATTATGTTCAAAGGAAGACCTAAAATTATTTTAATTCGATATTTCATGTATTATTATACGACAACGTTTAACCATACCTCTTTAACCGTTTAAATTACGGTATCAAAACAAGTGGCCGCTCTGGAATCCCCTCCAGGGACCAAAGGGTTAAATGAATATTTTCCAGCAGTGACATTTTCCACGTTCTCAAAATTCATAATCAAAAAATGACACGGATGTCCTAGTTACTCGTGATCGACAAAGAGATCTCGACAATTCTATTATAAATCTCGTTAAACGCTTCATTTCCGTTCTAGATTTTTTCGTCTTTAATACTCTTCGTAACAACCGACGATACGACAAAATTTAATGGCTGACATTTACCCGTTAAATTCAAACTACAGAGAAACGACGTTTCACGTGCGGCAACCTAATATTACGTAACAATACCGTCGCGATATTAAACACGGTTTACGATACTGTAACATCCATCATATCGCGGATAATATCGTTATGCAACCGTACTGCAACAACGGAATTTAATTTCTCCTTTCTCATTTTCCAATTCCCTAGACGCTCCGAACCAACCCAAAAAAAGAACCAACGATTTAAAAAACGGTACACGATCCCTAGAAATCAACTTTCTGTTCCTTATCGCATTCGCAAAACCATACGGGTCAATTTCACGAATTTTCAGAATTTTAGCGCCTACGCCAATGGTAAATATTTATTTACGAACGAGTAAGGAGATATCCAATTATATGTAAATTAATATTTATTCCGCAATAGTCAATCACTAGCGTGAATTTTTCACGAAGGAAGCCGAGAACGTTGAGATAAACGGGGGTTACCGGTGAACAAGATGGCGGCGATCGTGTTAACTGAGATGGCGGCGGACCTAATGCAGACAGAGTGGCGAAACGAGGAAGAAATAAAAGTGGATAAATCGCAGACGCGAAACGCGAGAATCCTGATACTCTTTTCGGCGAGGCGTTAAAATCCTGGGCGTAAAAAAGAAGACAGAGGTCGCCGGTGGGCAAAGCAAGAAGAGGGGAGGAATGGAAGTCGTCAGAATAAATTGGAGGCAGTAAAATTAAGCGGGCACCGCGGTCGCGCGTCGTCCTTATTTTTGTTTATCGTTCTATTTACCGTTGTGTTAAATTCACCCGCTGTCTTGGCTGATGTACGAGCCGAAACGGAGATGGCGGACTCCCGTGATGCATCGCGCGCGCATGAAAAGCGCCGCTTAACGGTCGTCGCGTGAACCGGCCAGACGACAAATTAGCGAACTTTATTTCGATTTTCACCGGCTTGCTCTTTCCCCTTGCTTTTTTCCATTTTTCGTCTCCTCTTTCGTTTTTTCCCCCCTCCTCCGCTTTTTTATCTCCTTCCTTTTTTCTTCTTTTTTTTTTTTTTTTTTTTTTTTTTTTTTCATTACCTTTTTTTTCGCCGCGTCGAACGCGAATAAACGACCCCTTACTCGCCTCCACGTCCCGACGACGATGGATTTTTCAAGCGAACGGGGCTTAATTAATCGAAAACGCCCCGCTTTTTTGCTCCAACGATCGTTCAACTTCGTTCATTGTCTCGAATGTCGAAACGGTTTGGAAGGTTCTGGCGAGAGAATTGACGCGGTGGAAAATTTCGAGGTGGCTTTTTCGTCAAGTTGCTTCAATTTTTAACGCCCCGTGAATTGAGGGTTGCTTGGGTCATCGTGGAGAGCAGTGCTGTGTGTGTATGTGTGATCCTTCTATATTTTCGGAACATCCAGTATAACGAGTATCGATTCGAGATAAAATGGCGAACAAAATGTTCACCAGGGATGAATTTGAAAAGTTTCTTTACCAAAAGTCCTTAAAAAATTTGTATTTCTTCATTTTTCCTTTTTTTTTTTTTTAATTGAACTATTGGAGACTCATTCTTTAAAGATTTCATTACAGATTACACCCACGCAAAGAAACATATAGATATACATAGATAATAAGTTTTGTTTATTATCCAAGTACGAATGTTTGAGATTTAATTAGATTTTTTAATAGTAATTTTGTAAAAAGGAATTAACATTATAATGTAATGTACAGACGATGATATTGGGCCTGGCGATTATCATTTCCATACTCAGAGATAAGTATAACTTCCATTTTCGCAGGTTCCCTAACTTCCCGATAATTAGGGGTACCCAATATCGCGTTCCAGCCCTGTCTCACTCGCGCGTCGCTCCTGTCCCGCCCACAGCGCTAGCGGAGTAGTGGGGATAAGAGAAAGGGAACGGAACGGTGGGGGTAGCCACTCGTCAGCCTCCAGCGAGCAATCAATTCGTCACGAGCTATACCACGCTTGAAACGGTGGAATCTCCCCCAGAAAAAGGGTAAAAATTTCACTCGTCTTTTTCATCCGGCACAACAGGTTCGAAATTCATTTGAAACACCCACTGCTACATGCACGGGATGGGCGTGTAATCGGAGACACAACGACACAGGCAGTGCAACAGCGACGAGGTTTAATCGAACGAATAATTGTCACGCGTCGATGCGCGAGGGCTCCGCGGCCAGTTTCCCTCGTCTGGCGGGAAAATAAAAATTTTTCGCGGCTTTAGGTTAATGTCATCCGAACAATAAAAGCTCACGGAAAATCTGCTTACCGCGTTGGCAACTTCTTCCAGCCCGTACGTGGCAAGATTAATGTCGAGTTCCGGAAAAATAAAATAAATCACTTTTAATTTGTCGACACCCCTCTGCGCACCGCCCGAGCCGTTTAACCCGCTGTTTGCACGTGCAGTGTCGCGAACAAACCCTCTCGATCCACGCGTCCACTTTTTCCCGAGCCGTGCATCAGGCCTGACTCCGTTCTTGCCACCATCTTTCTTTCCTCGCAGAGTTTGCTCGTACACGTCCCGGATTAGAGTATTTATCGAACGACGTGAAAGAATAATATGTCTGCTACTCTGAATTCCCATTGGCGTAGAGTCGATAGCTATAGAGTTGGAGTAACGTTGGAGATGAGGTTAGGTTAATTTTGAATAATTTTCTAGTACTTGTTCCGGAAGGTTTTGGGGTGGGTTTGAGGAATTGCAAATGAAGTTACGATAGTTATTGTTAGTAATAAGGTAATAAGGGTGGTTTGGATAACTTGTGAAGGATTATTTGAGTTGATCTAAGGAAAGTTTAGACTCGTCGCTAGAATATAGGTTAAGAAGATTGTGCAGATGAAAATTATTTAAAAGAGAGATTGGATCGTGTATATTATTAAAATTTTTATGTTAAAAATTTAATTAAATTATTTAAAATTGTTTCAAAAATTTATTTGTTTAAAATTTTTAACTGCTTCTTAACCCTCGCTGCTTTGATTAAAATCTTTAGATTAATTTGAGACTTTCAATTTTATTCTTGTTGAAATTCAAAGTCCAAAGTGACGGGCACACTGTGACATGAAACGTAATTACCCCTTTAAGTACATTCCTTTAAGTACATAATTAGCCTGGGATAAATAAGCAAGATTTAAAAAATACAGTATATATATATTCATCTCCGAAGGATAATACATAAACTAACATTAAAAATAAGCTGTATACAAGCTGCTCCAAAAAAGTTTACATTCCTTCGTGTGTAAGATGTCATCCCTCCATCCAATTTCGAATTTTAATATACAAGAATTTTAATATATAAAAATTTATTTTTAATTTCTATTTAGATATAATATAACATTAGCACTAGATTTACGTGACCTGTAAATTTGACAAATGGGTTGCTACAATTATGCAATATTAACAACGTAATTGTTCTTAAATTAATCTTATCTTATCTTTAAGGAAATACATCGTTTTCCTTATTCGTCAAATAGTTATACAAAAAACGTCAGTAAATCTAATGTTGAAATTCAAACTTAGTACGAAACGTACCTAAATAGATTTAAGATTAACGATCAGGACAAAAATAAATTCCGAAAGAGATCGAAAGGAATTACAAAAAGGCTGAGCAAAAAGCAATTTGATCGACCGAAAACCAATCACGCGAGTGGAGCAACACCCGGAAAAAACCATCGAGAAACTTCGCGAGCTCCTATCGTGACCCTCTCAACCCCTCCAATCCCGGCCGCTGAAAAAGCAAATAAAAAAATAAAGGAAAAAAAAATTCGAAGAACGAAAGCGCGAGAGGCGGAAATAATAACAAATGCAACAAAGCGAGACGAGTTGTTCCGCGAAATGCAATCGAACAAAGTTCCATCCGAGTCCGCGGCCCTCGTCGAAATTTCCGGCCGACGGGACGCGAATTAAAATTGCATAATTCAACGCGGCGTAACGGGGTCAACAATAACAGCCGCGGACGATAACGAACGCGTTTAAAAAACACCGCGAGGCAGCGACAAAAACATCGGTCCGCGCCGCTTTATTCCACGTGTAAGCATTTAATCACGCCTACGATGGCGCGCGTGCGCGACGCCAGCGCGCTCTGACGGCCGCTTCCCCCACTCTCCGGCCCGGCTCGTACATCAGCCGTAGGAGCGTCCCTTTTTCTACATTTGCAGCGTCAGGTACACACGTGTACCTACGTGCTATCGCGTTGAATATGCAATGAGAGAACGGCCAACCCTACGCAAACGCATTTTTCACCCCCCCACCCCCCACCCCCTCGCCAAGCGCTTTTTTCCCAACCTGTCCCTTCTGCGCTTCACGAGAATCCGGCCACGTCCTGCGGGACACTGTGTCCTACTGGATCCCTCGAGACCGGAGAGCCTGAAGCGAGGATACCTGGGGGTTGAAAGGGGTTGAAAGGGGTTGAAAGGGGTGATTTGGATCGGATCGAACGAATAGTTCCACTGTCGTCGGTTCGGTAGTGAGTGTATATATTATTTAAGCAAAGTTGTACCAAGAAAGGGGTTGGTTAAACAGTTGATATGTACAAAATGGCGACGGAAAACAACTCTAAACGACTTCTTTCGACCCTCTGATCTTGAATTCGGTATGAGAATCACTGATAAAAGGGACATGAAAGTCAGTGTCAAACCGGTGGCAAAGGTCACTGTCGAACGGAGCATGAAGGTCATTGTCAAACGGAGGTAGAAGGTCATTGTCAAACGGAGCTAGAAGGTCACAGTGAAATGGGGCTAGAAGGTTACTGTCAAACGGTAATCGAAGGTCACTGTCAAACGGGGCTAGATGGTCACTATCAAACGGTAATCGAAGGTCTCTGTCAAACGGGACTAGATGGTCAATGTCAAACGGGGCTAGATGGTCACTGTCAAACGGGCCTTGAAGGTCACTGTTAAACGGTAATCGAGGGTCACTGTCAAACGGGGCTAGATGGTCACTGTCAAAAGGGCCTTGAAAGTCACTGTCAAACAGTAATCGAAGGTCACTGTCAAACGGGGCTAGATGGTCACTGTCAAACGGTGATCGAAGGTCACTGTCAAACGGGGTAAGATGGTCACTATCAAACGGTAATCGAAGGTCACTGTCAAACAGGGCTAGATGGTCACTGTCAAGCGGGCCTTGAAGGTTACTGTCAAACGGTAATCGAAGGTCACTGTCAAACGGTAATCGAAGGCCACTGTCAAACGGGGCTAGATGGTCACTGTCAAAGGGGCCTTGAAGGTCACTGTCAAACAGTAATCGAAGGTCACTGTCAAACGGGGCTAGATGGTCACTGTCAAACGGTGATCGAAGGTCACTGTCAAACGGTAATCGAAGGCCACTGTCAAACAGGGCTAGATGGTCACTGTCAAACAGTAATCGAAGGTCACTGTCAAACGGGGCTAGATGGTCACTGTCAAACGAGCCTTGAAGGTCACTGTCAAACGGTAATCGAAGGTCACTGTCAAACAGATCGCGATAATTCCAAGCTCCCAAAGCTCTCAGTCGTTCCCCAACGATCAAGAGCGAAGAGCCCCAAAAGGAGTAAGCCTCCACGCATGAGGCGACATCAGCGTACCAGGTAATGAAAGGCCTTCGAGTGAAATAAACCTTTTCTGAGACAACACGTTTTCGAGTTCCGAATTCCTTCATGTCACCCTTACCACACCCCCCACACTACCAAGCTTCGCGCAACACTCCTCTGTTCGCAGGAATTTGTATTAAAAGCACCCTTATCCTTTCAGTCGCCGAAAATATTGCAGACCAAACACAACACTGTGCATCAACGAACATCTTCTCGATAGGGTAGACTTCTAGCTTGTCTACTAACTTTCTCTAGCTCTCTCCTTCATGGTTTTAGATTCTGCGTTTAGGGTTATCAAATCTACGATGCTACCGTTGTTTTTATTTATTCGATTTCAGATTCCTCTTGGCTGTGGAATTACGAGGCTCAGGACAGGTTGGAAAATGGCGAAACGCTTGAATGGAAGATGGCAGGGTGACTGAATGGCAACCCTGCGGGAGGATACATATTTTCCAACGTTATCCTATCTATTTCAGGAACCTGTTCGAAATTGCCGTTCACCTGGCGCGGTGAAATGGGCGCAGTTACGGTTTTAATGAGGCGATTAGTGCAGGAGATAAGAGGATTTTCAACGAGCCAATGTCGAAGAAGAGAGAATAGATCAATATTGGGTTACAGATACGTGTTAATATAAATGAGAATTTTCCCTCACTGTCTCGTAAGACTTCAGCTATTCTTCCTAGGAAAATATAAATCTCTCATGATTCTTCGAATCGTTATAAACACCATTTAAATTTCTCCTTAAACTCTCGAATTCCTTTCGTTATAAATATCTGAAAAGAATTTGAAAAATCTCAGAAAGTACACGGAAGTTTAAAAAATTCCCAATAGCCCCTGCCAATTCCCAAATGTTAATATCGCGCACCCTATTTGACTACCCCATAAATTACAATTAGGTTCCTATTGCACTTTTGGTGTTAAATTCTTCGCCATCTTTGGACCTAACGTTTGGGAATTCCTGTTATAACAATTGGTACAGTATTTCCGATTTTTATGAACATTTCGAGGAACCATCGGTGGCCCACTTGACGACCGAGTTAACTATTGTACTTAATACTAGGTTCACGGACGCTATCTGTATGCCTATTTCTAAGGACACCTGTCAAGTTGACAGGTAAAGGAAACCACGTGCC